>NC_092042.1:35141503-35336897 GCF_003086295.3 Arachis hypogaea | reverse complement strand
ATTGATGATTATCCAGTGATGGGCGACTAGCCGACATAAATTGGAGAGAACCATTTAAAAAAATCAACTGAGAGGACAGGAAATGGAAGCCCCAATATGACAACAGATAAGATCACACAACCACCACAGGCTTGCCATAGGAGGAATCCATTAAAAAAGCGTGCCTGTTGAAGAAGAAGACAGGGGAAAAGCAGAGATTCAGAAGACAAAGCATCTCCAAAACTCCAACACATTCTCCATTACTGCGTAATAATACTTATTTTATGCTCTTTCACTTTTTACAATTGAAACTAAAGAACCCTATTGGTATCTTGACTAAGAATAATAAGATAACCATAGCTTGCTTCAAGCCAACAATCTCCGTGGGATTCTACCCTTACTCACGTAAGGTATTACTTAGACGACCCAATGCACTTGCTGGTTAGTTGTGCGAAATTACATAGTGTGAGTGTAATCTTCGTGCACCAGTTGCCTCCCAATAAGTGCTTCTTTAATGTCAATAGCTTGACAGGAAGATCTTACTGAGCTTCACATATGTTCAGAGCATGATTGGGGCCTCCCACCACCAAACTTAGAGTTTGAATGTGGGGCTTTGCTTGACTCTGAATGGAGAGTATTGGATGAAGCTTTTCATGCTTCTTCTCCATGTTTATAGAAGGAGATCCTTGAGCCTTAAACACAAGGTAGTCCTCATTCAATTGAAGGACTAACTCTCCTCTGTCCACATCAATCACAGCTCTTGCTGTGGCTAGAAAGGGTCTTCCAAGGATGATGGATTCATCCTCATCCTTCCCAGTGTCTAGGATTATGAAGTCAGCAGGGATGTAAAGGCCTTCAACCTTTATTAAGATATCCTCTACAAGTCCATAAGCCTATTTCTTTGATTATCTTCCATCTCTAGTGAGCTTTTTGCAGCTTGTACCTCAAAGATCCCTAGTTTCTCCATTACAAAAAGTGGCATAAAGTTTATACCTGACCCCAGGTCACACAGAGCCTTTTCAAAGGTCATGGTGCCTATGGTTCAAGGTATTAAGAACTTTCCGGGATTCGGTTTCTTTTGAGGTAATGTCTGCTGAATCCAGGTATTCAGTTCATTAATGAGCAATGAAGGTTCATCCTCCCAAGTCTCAATACCAAATAACTTGGCATTCAGCTTCATGATTGCTCCTAGATACTGAGCAACTTACTCTTCAACAATATCTTCATCCTCTTCAGATGAAGAATATTCATTAGAGCTCATGAATGGCAAAAGTAAGCTTAGTGGAACCTCTATGGTCTCTGTTTGAGTCTTTGATTCCTTTGGTTCCTCAATAGGGAACTCTTTATTGGTCAATGGACGTCCCTTGAGGTCTTCCTCACTGAGATTCACATCCTCCTCCTCCTCTATAGGTTTGGCCATTTTGGTTGTATTAATGGCCTTGCACTCTCTTTTTGGATTTTCTTCTGTATTGCTAGGGAGAGTACTAGGAGGAATTTCAGTAACTCTTTTACTTAGCTGACCCACTTGTGCCTCCAAATTTTTTATGGAGGACCTTGTTTCAGTCATGAAACTAAGAGTGGCCTTAGATAGATCAGAGACTATGTTTACTAAGCCAGAGAGGCTCTGCTCAGAATTCTATGTCTGTTGCTGAGAAGATGATGGAAAAGATTTGCTATTGCCAAACTTATTTCTCCCACCATTATTGTTGTTGAGCCTTGTTGAGGCTTCTGTTGATCCTTCCATGAGAAATTTGGATGATTCCTCCATGAAGGATTATAGGTGTTTCCATAGGATTCTCCCATGTAATTTACCTCTTCCATTGCAGGATTCTCAAGGTCATAGGCTTCTCCTTTCGAGGAAGCTTCCTTGGTACTGCCGGATGCAGCTTGCAATCCAGTCAGATTCTAAGAAATCATATTGACTTGCTGAGTCAATATTTTATTCTTAGCCAATATGGCATTCAGAGTATCAATCTCAAGAACTCCTTTCTTCTGAGTTGTCCCATTATTCACAGGATTTCTTTTAGAAGTGTACTGATGATTTGATTTTTGATGGTTTAGAATTTCACTAATGAATTCTCGTTGCAAGTATAGTTCCTAAACCAAGCAATAATCTTTTCATACAAAAAGTTGTTTGTCACTAAAACAAACCCCTAAATTAATAACCGAAGTATTCAAACCTCGGGTCGTTCTCCCTAGGAATTACAATAAAGTGCCTTGTTATTGGTTAGACATGTGTTTTGGGGTTTTGGATAAGAAGCATGAAAAGTAAATGGCAATGAAAATAAACTAACAACTATAAAAGGCTCTTGGCAACGTATGAAAACTAGAAGTCCTATCCTAGTTATCCTTCTCAATTGTGATGAGAATTGTTCATTGCTACCACTTAGTTAACCCTTACTAAATAAAGGAAAGTCAAGTGGATGAATTGACTTGAGCCACAAGTCCTAGCCAACTCCCAAGGAAAGACTAGCTTTAGTGCACTCCAAACCAATTAGCAATCTCTCCAATTATCAATCAACAAAAGAATTAGATAACTCAAGTGTCACTAATTACTCTACCTAGGCCAAGAGGAGCAAAATCTATACTATATCTAGAAGAGGCATTTCAACAAACACATAAAAGGTAATAAAAGTAAACAACATAAATTGCAAGAATTAAAGAGAGATCTAACTACAAAGGCAAGAGATCAACAATAGAAAAGCAAAGAAGAACAATTATTATGAATTACCTCTTATTGAATTGAAAGAAAATGGAAGGAACAATAGTAGATCTACAACAAAGCATAAGAACAACATAAAGGAAATTACAATAAAAGAATGGAAGGAGAATGAATGTAACAACAAGGAATTGAGAAGATAGAAGTAGAAGAAGATGAATTAAAATCTAGATCTAAGAACTAAACCTAATCCTAATCCTAATCCTAGAGAGAAGTGAGAGCGAGAAGTGAGAGCTTCTCTCTCTAGAAACTACTTCTAGAACTAAACTATGACTAATGGTAACTAACTTCTAAAGTATGAAAAGTATCTCATTCCCCCTTCAATCCATGGCTTAAATAGCATTAGAAATGAGTTGGATTGGGCCCACAAGGCTTCTAAAATCGCTGGCCACGTTTTGCTTTAAGTGAACCAGGTGGCAGCAACAGCGTGTGCGCGTACTATGCGCGTGCGCACCACCATACGTGTAGCAACTATAGCAAATCTTATATCGTTTCGAAGCCCCGGATGTTAGCTTTCTAACCCAACTGGAACCGCATCATTTGGACCTCTGTAGCTCGAGTTATGCTCGTTTAAGTGCGAAGAGGTCGGCTTGACAGCTTTTCGGTTCTTTCATTTCTTCATGAGTTCTCCAACTTTTCATGCTTCTTTCTTCATTCCCTTGGTCCAATCCTTGCCTCCTAAATCTGAAATCACTTAGCAAACATATCAAGGCATCTAATGGAATCAAGGAGAATAGATTTAGCTATTTTAAGTCCTAAAAAGCATGTTTTCACTCTTAAGCACAATTAAAGGAGAAGTACAAAACCATGCTATTTCAATGGATAAACGTGGGTAAAAGGTTATAAAATCCCCTAAATCAAGCACAAGATAAACCCTACAAATGGGGTTTATCATGTACATAAACTGGTTATTTGCAACCATCTCAATGAGTTCCTGGGCTTCTGCAGGTGTTTTCAGATGAAGAGACCCTCCTGCAGAATGGTCCAATGACATTTTAGACAACTCAGACATACCATCATAGAATATACATATGATGCTCCATTCTGGAAGCATGTTAGAAGGACACCTTTTGGTTAATTGTTTGTATCTTTCCCAAGCTTCATAGAGGGATTCACCTTCCTTCTGTTTGAAGGTTTGGACTTCCACTCTAAGCTTGCTCATCTTTTGAGGTGGAAAGAATTTGGTCAAGAAAGCATTGACTAGCTTGTCCCAAAAGTTCAGGCTTTCTCTAGGTTGTGAGTCCAACCATGTCCTAACTCTGTCTCTTACAGCAAAGGGAAAAAGCATAAGTTTGTAGACCTCGGGATCAACCCCATTGGTCTTAACAGTATCACAGATCTGCAAGAACTCAATTAAGAACTGATGAGGATCTTCCAATGGAAGTCCATGAAACTTGCAATTCTGCTGTATTAGAGAAACTAATTGAGACTTAAGCTCAAAGTTATTTGCTCCAGTGGCAGGAATAGAGATGTTTATTCCATAGAAGTTGGAAGTTGATGCAATATAGTCACCAAGCATCTTCCTTGCATTCCCAGCATTGTTATTGGGTTCGGCTGCCATGTCTCCTTCTTTTTCAAAATTCTCTGTAAAGTTTTCTCTGGAGTGTTGTGCTTTAGCTTCTCTTAGCTTCTTCTTCAAAGTCCTTTCAGGTTCAGGATCAACTTCAACAAGAATGTCTTTATCCCTATTTTTGCTCATATGAAAAAGAAGAGAACAAAGGGAGTAGTAAAATCCTCTATGTTACAGTATATAGATTCCTTGATGTGTCAGAGGAAAAGAAGAATAGAAGGATGAGGTAGAGAGAAAGTAAGAAGAATTCGAACACAGAGAGGGAGAGAGGGTTCGAATTTTTAGAAGAGTAGAAGAGAATTATTAGCAATTAAATAAAATAAATAGAAAGAGATGAGAGAGATAGAGTTTTCAAAAATTTGAAAAAAGAGTAACATAAAATTAGAATTGAAAACAATTAGTTAATTAAAAAGATTTTTGAAAAATTGTTAGTGACACTACAAGAAAAAAGGCCCATGGCCACACTTTTTCTTGCTACGCTTTAAAAGCGTGGCCAAAAGTGGTCAATGGCCACGCTTTTTTTAGGGTGGCGATTAAATAGAGATTTGGCTACCTTTTTTCTTGTTACGCTTTAAAAGCGTAGCAAAAAATGTCAACGGCCAAGCTTTTATGAGGGTGGCAACTGATTCGAGATTTGGCCACGCTTTTTTTGCCACGCTTAAAAAGCGTAGCCATAGAGAGAAACAGGCACGCTTTTAAGGCGTGGCAACAAAATTTTGTTATTGGAACATTTTAAAAGCGTGGTCGTTTCTTACTACTGTTTTGGCACGCTTCAAAAGCGTTGCAAAAAATATTCAACTAAAAAGAAAATTACAAACTTGTCCCCTAGCTTGCTTCGAAATTGTAAGTTACAATAATCTACTTAATATACTAAAATTGGGTTTTTCCCCAGCTAATAAAGGTGAGGTGTCGATCCCTCGTGATTCCGTTTTTCCTCCAAAATGAATGCAACTCTCTCTATTCTAAATTATTTTATAAAAAATATTTTTATTATAATTATATAATAATTAATATTTAATGAATAATACATAATTATACTAATTTAGGAACATATCTTCATTATAATTATATCAAATCAATATTTAATGCATTATTAAACTACTTATCAATTATCAATTAAAAATACTTTTAATCATTTTAATAATAATAATAATAATAATAATAATAATAATAATAATAATAATAATAATAATAATAATAATAATAATAATAATAATAATAATAATAATAATAATAATGATGATATGAAAATGGCACCGATCTAGTCATGATAAGAATATTTGATTCTAATCATAAAATGATTAAATCTTATGATATTAATAACGCACATTGATTTTAAATATTTTTAGTTATTTTAATTATATTAATTTTCAAAATATTGATATAATTCTAATTCTTATTCATTATTCAATAATAATAATAATAATAATAATAATAATAATAACCTGAAAAATCCGTATATAAACTATTTCAATTATCCGTATATTATTATTAAAATTCTATCTACTTAATATACTAAAATTGGGTTTTCCCTCCGCTAATGAAAGTGAGGTGTCGATTCTTCATGAATCCATTTTTCCGCCAAAATGAATGCACTATTTTCTCTTCTAAATTTATTTTATAAAAATATCTTTATTATAATTATATTATAATTAGCATTTAAGTAATAATACATAATTATACTAATTTAAGAAAATATCTTAAATATTGATTTCATCATTTTAATTATATTGATAATAATAATGATAATAATAATAATAATATAATATAATAATTATATGATAATGGCACTGGCTATTAATGACCAATTTATATTTCTCTAAATAAATTTATTTTATAAAAATATTTTCATTATAATTATATTATAATTAATATTTAATAAATAATGTATAATTATACTAATTTAAGAAAATATCTTTATTATCTATTCTATTCTATTCTATTCTATTATATAAAAATCTAATTTTTGCACTTAATGATGGAACTGATGTGGCATGTTCTTTAGGTGTTTCCTGATCTATTTCATTTAATTCGTTAAAGCAAATCAATTATAATTAATTAATTAATTTGATTAGACATTCAAATCTCACCATTTATTATAATTTATAAGAATTGATTAATTATATAAATTATTTGATTTGATTGGAGTAAATATCAAATTATTTAGTAAATGATAAATATGATAACGAAATATATGAATTAATGTAGTTAGTTTATTTTTCTCAATACCATCTATTTATACAAGATCAAATGTTTTTTACTCATTCGTTCTCTTTTCTCTCTCCCTCTCTCCCTCCCTCCATCCCTCTCATGTTTATGGTACAATTTTTGTAATTTATTTAATTTTTATTTCTTTTATCTTTATTTATCTCCCTCTCTCCCTCTTTCCCTCCCTCTCTCGCTCTCTCATGTTTAGGGTATAATTTTTATAATTTATTTCATTTTTGTTTCTTTTATCTTTATTTATCTTCCTCTATCCCTCTCTCCCCCTCTCTCTCTCTCATGTTTAGTGTACAATTTTTGTAATTTATTTAATTTTTGTTTCTTTTATCTTTATTTATACATTTCATTTTTTTATATTTTTTAAATTTTTATTTATTTTAATTGTTTATTATTAGGCGCATACTTTTTTAACTTCTGATTAACAAAAAAGATGTGTCATTTTTATGTTTCTTTTTAAATAATTTTACTATAATTTTATTTTGTCATGTGTACTTCAATTCATATATATATATATATATATATATATATATATATATATATATATATATATAGTCTTTTTTTGTGTTTCACAATTAATATATACATTGTTCGTGTATATAGTTTATATGTTAATATTTTTATTGATTCTCTTTATTATTATTTTTTTTGTGTATCTCTTTGTTGCTCTTTATTTTAGTTATATTCATTGATTTCTCTGTATTGATGCTCTTTTTATTTAAAATATCGTGACAATTTAGAGTGTATGTTGTGACCCATGTGATATTTGTTAATTTGGTGTATCTTTTTAGATGGTTTATGTTATAATGTGTTTAAGGAGTTGACTTAAAATTATAATATGATATATAAATTTATAATATGATTTATAGTATGCTAAAATATTAAGACATTATCATATAGATATTTTTTATTTGTCCATTAGATTCAACTACTATATAGGATGTTGAAAATTATACAATTGTGTAATTAGTTATTTTTTACTTTTTTTCATATAATTATTGTATTGATCATTTATATTAGTGAGACTATTTTTATTATTAATATTTATAAATATGCTATTATTTATATAATTAATTAAATCATCTTATCCGTTTAAATTTAATTATATTGAATTAATTATTTAAGGTGTTATCGCTATTTCTATTTTTAAAGATTTTTTTAATATTATTTAACAATTCTAATAATATAATAACAATTAAAAAAGACAGAACAAAAAATTTTTAATGTAAAAATAGGGTAAAAAGAATAAATTTATTTAACAATTTTTTCAGGATAGATATACTTTTTATAGATAATTATTGTAAGGCATGAAAAACTATTAAATTCTATTAATGATTGTTAAGGATAAATAATTATTATAATTAAAAATAATATCAATTTAAATGATATACAAATAAACCATGCCAAACATAATAATTTAAAATGGTTACTTTTAAAAGAATATAGTTTATGATATTTAATTTTTTATTATTTATTAAAAAAAGCATAATTACTTAACGATATTTATTTTTTAAATTCACTATGTATGTAATTTTTTTTGACAAAATTTTACTCATGATGGTAATTTTTCTAATGGTGTAAATGTGGATAATTATATTTTTACTTTTTGATATAATCGATATAATATTAATAATGAATAGTAATTAACCCCTCATATTTTTAATCAAAATATTTTGACGATAGTTTCTATTTATAAATATCAATGGATGATTGTTTCTTTAAAAATAAAATGCATTATGATTTTAGGTTATTTCATAATTAATAATAATACTTGATTATTTCTTTAAAAATAAATTGCATTATGATTTTAGGTTATTTCACAATAATAATTAATGTTCATAATATTGAATTACTCTAAATTTTTTATTTTCTATCGTTAGTAGTTGATTCCAAATTAAAAAGATTATGTTAAATTATTGAATAGTCCAAGTATAACCGGAGTTAATTTAGTTTATTTGTTTATTAATATAATTGATTGAAAGCATAAATGATAAATAAGACAAACAAATAATTAGAAAAATAAAATGTTAGCAATTACTTAAAATAAATAACAAAATAAGTTATAGGGTATTACTTTATTTAAATTATTAATAATTAAAAGAATAAAAGATCAGTAATTATTTTTAAAATAGACATTAAATTTAGTTTTATGGTACTAATTTATTTGATTTGTTAATAAAATTTTATAATTTTTAGATTTATATCTACTCAATTTATGTATTTTATTTTATTCTACTTTAACAAAAAATTGAGACGTGCATTTTTAATTATTTATTTAAAAAGTATAGCAAAATGAGTTATATCAATTATAATTAATTATCAATAATTGATATCAATTAATTTATTGTATTAATTTTTAAGATGAATAATGTATAATAAATGTTGTGAAATTAATTATAATGAATTAATAATTAATAAATAAAAAACTAAAAGAAACTTTTTTATTACTTTTTAATAGCTACACGTTTTTATAATTTCACTTTTTTTATCTCTTCTTTTCACATTTATTTCTTTTAATTTATTGAACTAAATCAATTATACTAATTATTTGTATTAACTAATTAAGTACTTAAAAATATTATAAAAAATATTTTTAAAATGTGTCCGTAAGATACAAATTAACTAAATTATTTTTCAATTTAATGCGTTTGATTCATTCAATTGTATTAATTATAACTAATCAATTATGTAATTTGATTTGATTAGGATAAATATTTCATCATTTAATATTTTATTTGATTCATTAAGTTACATTAATCATAACTTCAAATATTTTATTTTAGTGTAAATATCAAATTATTTTAAATTTTGTTTGATTTATTAAACCAAATTAATTATAACTAATTTATTATTTAATTTGATCGAGATAAATATTGAATTATTTAATAAATAATATATAAAGCAATGAAATAAATGAACTCAATTAATTCAATTTATTATCTTATTATTTTAGATATCTTTTTTCTCCCTCTCTATTTTGTACCTCAGGTAAAATATTTGTAATTTTTTATTTTTGTTTTTTTATCTTAATTTTGCTAATATTTTTCTATGATTTTGTTTTATATTAATTAATTTTTTTATTTATTTTGATTAATAATTCTTAAGGATATTATTATTTTATTTAAAGATAATTTAAATTTTTTGTAATATCTACTTAATATATTAAAATTGGGTTTTCACTCAACTAATAAAGGTGAGGTATCGATCCCTCGTGATTCCATTTTCCCTCCAAAATGAATACACTATTCTTTATTCTAAATTATTTTATAAAAAATATCTTTATTATAATTATATTATAATAATGAATATTTAATGAATAGTACATAATTATACTAATTTAGGAACATGTTTTCATTATAATTATATCAAATCAATATTTAATGCATTATTAAACTACTTATCAATTATTAATTAAAAATACTTTTAATAATAATAATAATAATAATAATAATAATAATAATAATAATAATAATAATAATAATAATATATGATAATGATATGATAATTACATCGGTTGTGGTAATCATGATAAGAATATTTGATTCTAATCATAAAATGATCAAATCTTATGATATTAATAATGCACATTGATTTTAAATATTTTTAGTTATTTAAATTATATTGATTTTAAAAATATTTATATAATTCTAATTCTTATTCATTATCTAATAATAATAATAATAATAATAATAATAATAACTTGAAAAATCCGTATATAAACTATTTCAATTACCCGTGCATTATTATTAAACTTTTATCTATCTACTTAAAATAGTAAAATTGGATTTTTTCTCAACTAATAAAAGTGAGGTGTCAATTCCTCATAAATTCATTTTCTCTCCAAAATAGATACATTTAATGAAAAATACATAATTATACTAATTTAAGAAAATAGCTTTATTATAATTATATAAAATCAATATTTAATACATTATTATATAATTTGATAATTGGCAATTGAAAATATTTTTAATCATTTTAATAATAATAATAATAATAATAATAATAATAATAATAATAATAATAATAATAATAATAATAATAATAATAATAATAATAATAATAATAATAATAATAATAATAATAATAATAATAATAATATACTTCTACTTAATATATTAAAAGTACTATTCTCTTTTTTAAATTGATTTTAAAAAAAATATTTTTATTATAATTATATTACAATTAACATTTAATAAATAATGTATAATTACACTAATTTAAAAAAAACATCTTTATTATAATTATATAAAATTAATATTTAATACATTTATAACTTAATTCCTTGATAAAATTATTATAGAGTTACATAGAAATGGGAAGAACAATTCTTCGGTGCTTCGGTGCATGGCACAGTTATAATTTCAAATTTTCATGAATTCATATTTTTTTCAAAATGAAAATATTTTTTTTAAATTTATTTTAGAAAAATTATAATTTCATACTGAATGTAAATGATAAATTACAAAAATTTGGTAAGTTAGTGAAATCAAATCATATTTCTATAACATATATAAAAATTGAATTTTTATGTTTAATGATAGAGCTGACGTGACATACTTCTGAATGTATTTCTTATTTTTTTTATAATAACTCATTGAATACAATTTATTACAGTAAATTAATTATATCAACTAATTGATTTGATTATATATTTAAATATCACACCATTTATTATAATTTATTATATCAATTATTTATAATTTGTCATATCAATTATTTTAATTCATTAATTTATAAGGCAAATAATAACATAGATAATCTATTACTTATACTGATTAAATACAATAAATAAAGATTAATTTAGTTAAAAATTCATTCTCTTCTATGTTTTTCTATTTATTTTTTAATTCATTAAATCCAATCAATTATAATAAATTAATTATGTCAACTAATTAATTCAATTAATTATTTCTTAATTTATTTTTTTTTGAATTCAATAAATCAAATAAAATCAATTATACTAATTATTTGTATCAACTAATTGATTTGATTAATTCTTAAAAATATTTTTTTAATTTATTTTATTTATTTAAATACATAAATTATAACTAATTAGTTATTTAATTTTATTAGGATAAATATCAAATTCTATTCCTAATACAAAAATACAAAATTTTATTCCTTTGATTTTTATTTTACCACTATAAAAGACCATACATGCTAGAAGAAAATATCATTTGTTTACGAATTACTCTTTCATTGGGTAACTTTTACAACAATCTTTTTTCTTTATATGAGGCATCATCACAAGAAGGCAATTATCATGGATACAAACCACCACACACTCTCCAACTCTCGTGCTCATTATTCAACGTAATATATGATATGTTATCTGTGAAATATTTATAAATCATGGTGTTATCACGTATGCATAAAAAAAATTTCGTATTTAAACTTAAGTCATTTACCTGTTTGTGTGGTATATTGTAGTGTGAAATTACTTTCAATTTGTGTTGCGCAATGATATTATGGTCTAATTTAAACTGTTATTTTAGAATTGTGTTATAATTTTATTTCATCATTTTCTCTTAGATATCAAGTTGATGTATTTTGATTTATTATTATTGAAACAGATGTGATATGAAATTTACAAAAACAAATCTCATGCTCAATTTATCTTCTATTTCTTTTTATTTTTTCTTATTCATTTTATTTTTTTTAAATATCATATAATTTATTATAATTTATACCAATTAATTAATTATAATTCATTATATTAGTTAGTTTAATTTATTAATTTATAATATACATCATAAAATAAAACATTTGTTACTTATAACGTTATTTCTTCTAAAATCTAAATTTGAATAATCATATTTTTAGTTTTTATTATGAACAAAATATTATTAATTATGAATAATAATTAACCATTCATACTTTTAACAAAGTGTTTGGATGATTTTTATATTTATTAATATTAATTGTTGATTATTTTATGAAGATTACACATGAATTCTTTTTTCCTCTCAAATAAATTTACTCTAATTATATTACAATTAGCTCATGAATAATGCATGTCTATATTAATTTAAGAAAATATTTTCATTATAATGATATCAAATTAATATTCAATACATTATTAAACTAATTAATTATCAATTATTAATATTTTTAATCTTTTTAATTATATTAATTGATATAGTTCTAATTCTTATTCATGTGCAATAATTTTATTAGTAAATAGTTGGTACACACATTAATGGTAACTCATTTAATTTGATATCAATTAGTAGATAATAATAATAATAATAATAATAATAATAATAATAATAATAATAATAATAATAATAATAATAATAATAATAATAATAGAAAATGTCTAGACGGTACATGCATTGAATTTGAAAAAAGAAAAACATATTTCAAAAAGGATTAGGGTATCAATAATAAATTGTGATTGATATCAATATCAATAATTAATTTTTATAATTATTTTTGTACTACTAAAAATTACATATAGTGTTTCTTTTATGGTATAAAAAGGTTGTCAATCATAACATTTTTGTTAAATTATATATATTGCATGGACACAAGATTAATTATTTAAAAAATTAAATTTTAATTAATGTTTTATTTTTTACTCTTATTTTTATTCATTAATTATTTTACTTTTTATATTTACAGTAAATATTGAATGTAAAAAAAATTGATTGTTATATATTTTATTTATTTAGAGTCATAACTAAATTTGATATAATTGTAGCAAATATCTACAATTAATAGTAACATGATATTATAATTTTAAGTTGTATAATATAATAAAAAAGAACTTTGCAATTTATATCTGCTTCCTATATAGCAATAATATTATATATATTTATATATCTCCTCTTTTAGCTCTTTCCTAAAAATTGGCATATAATTAATATAGATAACATATATAATGAGCAAGTATCTCTATTAAATTAATCATAAAGATTAATAAAATATAATGGCATAATTTTTACCTAATTGTAACAAGTATCTCCATTAAAAATATTGGCTAATTATTACCGTATATAATTAATGTGTGTAATAGTGAATTTTTACAATTATTTAACATTTTGAAAATTCATAATTCAAACATTGTTCTTTTTTTATTTTTTATTTTTTGTTTAATTATTCTGTTGATCCCTATAGTTTTGTGAACTTTTCAATTAGGTCTCTATACTTTTTTTATTTTTAATTGAGTCCTTACACTAAATTCTTTTTTTAATTGGGTCCCTAAACTTTTTTTTCCTTTTATTTGGATTCCTGCACCAAGTTTTTTTTTAGTTGGGTCCTATAAAATGAAGCCAATTACTACTAAGAGGGACCTAATTGAAAAAAAATTGGTGCAAGGACCCAATTAAAAGGAAAAAAAAGTATAGGGACCTAATTAAAAATTTCGCGAAACTATAGGGACTAACAGAGTAATTAAACCTTTATTTTTCATACCTAATGGCTACTAGCTACAATTCTATCAATAGTATTAATAACCTATGGTAGATTATGTGATGAAAAAGTTTAGAAAATAAAGGCAAGAATTATAAGGTTATGGAAAGTCTCATCCCAATTTGACAAGAGTAAGACGGCTTACATAGGAATGATTCTAACGAATGTTAAAGTTAGTTGATTATTTTTCATGATTCTTTCAAGTGATGCTAGGTTCAATTTATAAATATTGTTTGTTCGTATTTTATATTTATTTGATAAGTAAATCCTTGCAATTAAAGACAGTGCCATTTAATAGCTTTATAAATGCTAATAGTTTTTATATTTAGTTTATTTTATAATATGATGAAATTCATTATTCAATCAAGAATTATTTGGCAAAGATGTTTAAAAATAAATTGATTGAGGGGAAGGTCAATGTCACCTCAGATTTTGTGATTGAGAAATCAACTGAAATTTATCTTTTGACTGTATACATGTGTAGAATAACTTTTAAGAAGAGTCACGTATAATAAATACGGTCGATGATCATAAAATTCCTGATAATTATTTCAATTTTCTTACTCATGTTGATGTATTGAAACAAACAAAATGAACAATTCAACTTATTTGGTACGTAGTTAATTTGTATTGATCTACACAAAACTATTTTTTATTTTAATTTTTGCCAAAAAATTATATAATAGCATCATTTTATCGATAATATAAATTTTAATAGTTTATTTATGCAAATGTTTAAAATTGTATTGCAACTTTTTTAAAGGTATATTCTTTTATTAATATATTGTTAGTTTTATCGTTTAATATAAAATAAATTGGTAAAAGTTTTTTGATTTATAAGTAATTTAATATTTTATTTATTTATTTGTCTTTAATTTGATACTTTTAATTTTCTTTAATTAGATGTTATTGGATTCTTGACTAAAAAAGAAAAGCTTATATCATGATCAAAAATAGGAAGAAGTGACCATTACATTGTGGTTGATCTTCATGATCTGGAGTATGTGAAATTTTAATATTTCACAATGAGATTTTGTTTTGTAATAATTATCTATTAATATGCAAAATATTTTATCTTTTTTATTATATATTACTACCTATTTCTCTTAATTCTTGCTTTTATTTAGAAATAAGAGAAAATAAAGTGCATACTTTGAGATCAATTTATAACTCAATTATTCAATTATCTACGTGATCATCAAACAACTAAATGCATACTTATTCTCCAATTTACAAAATTTAACAAAGGCATTGGTAAGCATATTGGTTTACCTTTTATTTAACATATTTTTTTATGTTATATTAGTAATCATATTATATATATTTTTACGAATATATCTTTTTAGAAAATACTCTTAGTATTAGCATATAGTGTATTAAATAAATATTAGTGGTTTTAAATTATGAAAATATTTAAAATTGTATTGTGACTTTTTTAAAGGTATATCATTTTATTAATATATTGTTAGTTTTATCGTTTAATATAAAATAAATTGGTAAAATTTCTTTAATTTATAAGTAATTTATTATGTTATTCATTTATTTGTCCTTAATTTGATACTTTTAATTCTTTTTTTTAATTAGATATTATTGGATTATTGACCTGAAAAAAAGAGCTTATATCATGATAAAAAAGTTGGAAGAAATAACCATTACATTGTGGTTGATCTTCATGATTTGGAGTATGTAAAATTTTAATATTTCATAATAAGATTTTGTTTTGTAACAATTATCTATACATATGCATAATATTTTATCTTTTTCATTATATATTACTACTTATTTAACTTAATTCTTGCTTTTTATTTAGAGATGAGAAAAAATAAGATGCATTCTATAAGATCAATTTACAATTCAATTATTCAATTATCTATGTGATCACCAAATAACCAAATATATATTTATTCTCCAATTTGCAAAATTAATAAAGGCATTGGCAAGCATATTGGTTTAACTTTTTATTTAACATATTTGTTTATGTTATATTTGTAATCATATTATATCTATTTTTACGAATATATCTTTTTAGAAAATACTCTTAGTATTAGCATATGGTGTATTAAATAAATGTTAGTGATTTTAAATTATTTATTATTTATTAGAGAACTTTGTGCATTAGAATTTTCTAATAATTTATTATTCTAAGCTGATTTTGATATGTTCTTATTTCACGGTAAAACAACATATAAAAATTTATTAGTGGAAACTAAAAAGTATTACTAGGTTATTTATGGTCACATTTCTGATTTATTGAAAAAAGTATTTCACTAAAATCAATTAATAACTACTTTAAAGTTGATACACTTAAACACTAGATTAAAAAAAAACAAACAATGCATAACATATCATTTTTTTTAGTAATCAAATTATTATAATTCAAATTAATTTTAACAAAATAACTTAAAATTATAATTTCAATCTTATCACGTGCATGGCACGGGTTATTACACTTGTTTACACATTACTCTTCCAGACTTGGTCTTCATTATTACAATTGCCCTAGCTCAATTCAGAAAGCCCTCCATGAAGATGAACACCCACAATTAACCCTAGCTAACCCTAACGCAGTCTTTATTGTGCCTCACCGTACCCTAACCCTCTCTTCATTATGCTCACGAAGAACCCCTAACCACAACAAAGAACCTCTAACCATGACGAAGAACCCCAATCGAACAACCCCTAACCGCGACGAAGAACCCCTAACAGCACTCTGCGAAGAACGTCGTCAGTTGCCGGCGCTCGCAATGTCTTCGTCGAAGAACCCCTAACCCTCAAGCTCACTGAGTCTCACCCTCCGTCGTCAGTCTTCGCTCTTTTCTTGCCACTCTCCCCCTCAAGCTCACTGAGTCTCACCTCTCTCACGGCTGGTCTCGCCGTCGACCTCTCTCTATCTCTCCGGTATATCACTTTTCTTACGGGTGTTTCAGACTCAAGTTCATCGCGATCTGCCACCGTCGCTGCTCTGTCGCGTGCTATCGCAAGCTCTGCTTCGGCCATCAATGCTTCATTCGCTGTGAGTTGGTCCCTGGGCAGGTGGTGGTAGGAATTTCAAGGTCCTTATGTAAGTGTCTTTTGCGTATTTATGCTTACAATTTATTAGTAAGAAAATAATTTGAATCTCTTACATGAAATTCTGATTAGGAGGTGCTATACTGTTACTATGAGTTTCTCATTACTTATCCCGTTTTCATAGCCATTAATAAAAATCTGAAAGATAGCCTTAATGAGAGTTGTCTTCTGCATTTAGTGTTGTCTTCCATTTGGGTGCTGATTGTACTTTTCTGTATTGGTGGCATTGAGGTAATGTGAAATCATCCTCCTTTGGCATCCTGGACAAATGCAATGCAAAGAAAAAGTCAGTCACATTATATTATGATGATAGCAATTGAGTCACTGATGTAACAATTAACTGAAATCAGACCTCAAAAGCATGCAACCTTTTGCGTATAAAGCAACAGAGTAAAAACAACAACAATTTAACTTCAAATTGACTTGGGTAACATGGTTAAGAGAATCACTGAATCAATAATATATATCTTTAATACATTATGTAAGGTCTTATACTATAAATGTTGTTCTAACCTTGTAGGTATAGTAAAAATTTCTCTGTCAATTTTATATATTCTTCTTGGTACAACTATAATGTAACTTGCACTTGAATGTTGCCCAGATTGCTATTATCAAATACAATGCAAGTAGAAAGGAATAAAGGAAATATTTAAGGAGAAAATAAAAAATAAAAAAGAATAATCTTTTATGCCTCCAATTTTTACAAATAAAGGATAATGCAATTGAAAACGATGTTGCCTTCCTTTCCCTTTTCTTTTCCTTCTTGGATGTTACTTTTATTTATTTCTTTCTTTCTTTATTAGCTATCCTTTTAGTTGGAAATGATGTCTTAATTCTGTGTTTGAGCACTAAAACTTTAACTTTGGTTTTGGGTTGGCAGCTTGTTATGTTGTCCAAAGAACTAGGCTTGTGGCAATTTAGCTCTCAAGTATGTCTTTGTCTTGTGGGTATTAATTCATAAAGCTTTCTAATGTCCCTTTTCCAGTGTTTTCTTCTTTACTTCCAATTTTGCTACTGCTTAAGGAAATTGGATTTTGGTCAAATGTCCACTTTTATCTATATGTAGTAGTGTACATTGTTTGTTGTTCATGGTTACTTTGGTTAATTTTCTTTTAGCTAATTTGTTTTCTCTTTTTGGGGCCAGCTTTACGAGTATCACTATAATATGATGCTTCTCTTGATTGAGAAAAAAGAGTGGAGCTCTAAGTATAATAAGTTGAATCAAGATTTGACAGAAGTGAAGGATGCTCTTGAAAGAGAAAAATCTGCTCATTTAATTGCCATCTCTGAGGCAGATAAGCGGTAAGAGAATCTGAGGAAGGAGAAAGAATGTGTGCTTGATGTAAGACTTTTTTATTATTATATAAATACTTGTATTAGTGTTAATTCTTCTTTGGTATTGCAGGAGGGGGAAGAGAGGCTAGCCAAAGGTCAATAGATTTAAAAATATGTCATCCTCCTTTGGTATTTCAGTTCTCTAGCCATAATTCCCCATTGTGCTCAATAGATTTAAATGTGAGTGTCATCCTCCTTTGGTATTTCTCGCTTTCCTATACATTGGTAGGTAGCATCTTGTATCCATGAAATTGTTGAATGCTTTACACATATATCAAGCAGAACAGTTACATGTAATGTCTTAATTCAGAGCATGTAATTGGGTTAACCTTACTGAGTGTCATTTTCCATCCGTAGCAAAGATCAGAACAAAGCTGAACCAAATTGCAGTTAAATTTCTTTGTTTTGCTTACAAAAAGGAGAAATGTGTGGTTTGGTTTGTGATTTTGAGTATAAAACCAGGCCATATAAATGCAGCATTTAAGCAGATTCAGTTTTAGTTTATTTAACCAAATATTTGGTGACACTAAATTCAGTTTCTTTATTTATTTTGACTTGCAGTATTAACTATTTAAGCTTTTTTCTCTTTTTTTGTCTTTAATTAAGAACTTGTCGAGTTTATTTAAGCTTCAATAATTAAGTTAGAAAGGAAATTAAAATGTTTGTAGGTATGGAAATGTGTTCAAGACAAGCATATTAGGAAGCAGTGTGATAGTGTCGACGGAGGTGGAGGTGAACAAGGTGGTTCTGATGAACCAAGGGAACATGTTCATCCCTGCTGAGACCTAAGAAGCTGGGTTTGGGTATATACCTGATACTTTTGCTAAATGATTTTGATTGTATTGGCCTTTGATACAATTCATGTACAGGAATTGCTTATATTCATGGCATGAAGCATGCATCTGGAAATTTTGTTGTCATCATGGATGCTGATCTGTCACACCATGTAAGTTTTGCTGTTAACATGTAAATGACAGATTGTAGTTATTATTTGTGATTAAATTTGGAACAAATAATGAAAAATAAGAGAAGAATTAGATGAACTTCATTTTTAGTTTAGAGAATTATTAGTAGCAGAATTATGTTAACCTCTTCTTATTTATTTATTTTTCTTTGTCTGATCTGTTTAGTTCTTCTGCAGCCAAAATATTTGCCAAAATTCATTAGGTAAGAGAAACTTTCAATAAGTCATTTCTCACATTCTCGTTAACTGCCTATGCCATCTTTATATGAACACCTATCACCATTAATCTCTCACGTTTTTCAGCAAGCAAATGGAAGCTAGAGCAGATATAATTACTGGCACTTGTTATGTTAAAGGTGGTGGTGTTCACGGAGGGAATCTTATGTACAAACTAACAAGAAGGGGAGCAAATGTTATTGCTCAAACATTTTTATAGCCTGGTGTCTCTGATTTGACAGAATCATTTAGGTATTGATCTTGATACTTTGTATTAAATACATTGTTAATAGTAAGTTTCTGCCTTGCTTCCACAATTTGAAATCAATTTATTCTTGGTCTTGGTAGACTTTATAGGAAGTTTGTGCTTGAAGACATCATTAGTTGCTGCCTTAGTAAGGGATATGTCTTTCAAATGGAGATGATAGTCAGAGCATCCAGAAAAGGATATCATATTGAAGAGGTACATTTACATAATGATGTTTATAATTTTAACGGTTAACCTAGTTGTTCTGTTGACTTTCATTAGTCCATAGCTCATTATTTAGATGCATATTAGCATTAATCATTTATATACAACATATAAGTATGTGCTTTGTTTTGAGGCAATTAGTGCACTATTAGTGCTAGTTCCAACTGTAGTTGTGCCTTTTATTTGGTCACCTTGTGAAATTTTCCTTAACCTACAAAATTAGATAGGTCTTGGTCTTCAGTAGCTATCCATGAGATTTAGAATGATGTCGAACACATAAACAACTCATAAAAGAAAATTTTCTAATAGCATTGAATTGTCTGGACCTTGGAATTCTTCTCAGGATTAGCTCTATTATTTTCTATTGATCTTACTCTTTTTTGTGAGTTATATTATTTGCTTACCACTAGTTATAAACATTGCCGGCAGTTCAATACAGCGAAGTAAAGCATTTAATTAGTTAAAACTATGATGCTACAAAATTTCACATTTAATCTACATATGAAACTTCTCTCATGATGGTAACTTGAGGTTTAGGTTAGGTTCTGCAATCATTGTCTCGTTTGTCATTAATTTGTGAGTTATTAATATATCTAGATGCGGTTCATGATTTCTTATATAGTTAAAAAAACTTTATTACAGTTTTGAATAGAGTAGTAACTATTAAATAACAAGAGAATAATGTAATTTTACGTTACAGGTGAGTTTGAATGGTTTTGGAGATGTGGCTTCATCAGTTCCCAGTTCATCAGCTTTCTTCGAAAGTAGCTTGAAGAAGGTTATATCAAGAATCCCCAGTAGCAGCAAGGTTTCCTTCGAAAGATTCAAGATTGTGGTGATCGATGAAGACAAGCAGACAGATAAAGACAGATGGAAAGGGTTGGCCTATGATATCTCAGATGACCAGCAAGACATCACAAGAGGGAAGCGTATTTTGTAGTTTTTAATGTGTATTTTGTAGTTTTTAAAGGAAGTATATAATGTAATAGTTGTTGGAATTGTAATGCATGTATTACAAATTCACGGGTAGTTGTTATCACTTTGATTTTTTGTTAGATCTTGTCATGTGATTAACCACTATATTTGGTGTACAAGTTTATGTTAATAGTACGTTTTATATTGTTAATAGTAATTAAAATTGTTATGAAGGTTTTATATTGTCTAAATTTTATATTATCTATGAATTTTATTAGGTTTTATTATAAAGATTAAAAAAAATTAAACTTGAACAAACTTTTCGCCACGTTTTAAAAGTGTAGCTATTTCGTACAACAGTCACTTTTGGCCACACTTTAAAGCGTGGCGACAAAAAAACGTGGCCATAGGTCACCACAAGCGTGGCGATAGAGCAACCGGCACGCTAGCAACTGTGACCCTTTCAAAAGCGTGCCGTTTGCTTAAAAAGCATGGCAAAAAGCTATCGCTACGCTTTTTCCACTTTTCGCCACGCTTTAAAAGCGTAGCAAGATCCTGGTTTTCTTGTAGTGTGATTTTTGAAAATTAGAAGGGAGAGATAAGAAATAATAAATTTTGAAAAGATAAGAAGTTAGAAAGAGATTTTGAAATTAGAATTTTAAAAATATATGATTGAAAAAGATTTGATTGAAAAAGATATGATTGAAAAGATATGATTGAAAAACAAATTAAAAAGATTTGATTTTTAAAATTGATGACTTGACTAACAAGAAACTAAAGATATGATTCTAGAATTTAAAGTTTGAACCTTTCTTAATAAGAAAGTAATAAACTTGAAAATTTTTTTTGAATCAAAGCATTAATTGCTAGCAAGGATTTTTGAAAATATAAAATAAATTTAAGAAAAATATTTTTTTGAAAAATTAGTTTTAAAATTTTCAAAAACATTAGAAAAGAAAGATAAGATTTTAAAATTATGAATTAAAACATAAAAATTTGAAAAAATTTGAATTTGAAACGAAATTACCTCCCCTATGTCATCCTGCGTTAAACGCCCAGGATGCTACCTCTTTGGGCGTTTAACGCCCACTTTGCTACCTCTTTGGGCGTTTAAAACCTAGCCAGATACCCTGGCTGGCGTTAAACGCCAGAAATCCTTCTTTACTGGGCATTTTTCTAAACGCCCAGCTTTTTCTCTGTGATTCATCTGCTTTATGTTCTGAATCTTCATTTCTCTGTATTATTTACTTGAAAAGATATTTTTTTTAATTTTTAATGAGGAGAGAGAAAAATAACAAAATGACACAAAACATGAAAAATAAAGATCAGAACAAGTAATGCATGCAAGAACACTTTGAATGTCAAGATGAACACCAAGAAAACTTTGAAGATCATGATGAACATCAAGAACATATTTTTGAAAATTTTTAAGAAAAGAAAGATATGCAACACACCAAACTTAGAAATTTTTAATGTTTAGACACTATGATTTTGAAGATGCATATGAAAAACAAGAAAAGACACAAAACAGGAGAATTTAAAGATCAGAACAAGGAAAATCATCAAGAACAACTTGAAGATCAAGGAAGAACACAATGCATATGTTTTCGAAAATTAAGAAAAATTAAAGCATGCAATTGACACCAAACTTTAAATTTAACACTAGACTCAAACAAGAAACACAAAAATTTGTTGTTTTATGATTTTATTAAATTTTTTTGTATTTTTGTTTTTTTGTTTTTTTATTTTTTTTCAAAAATAAAAATAAAAATAAAAGGAAGCTTAAACATAAAATAAAATTACCCAATCTAAGCAATAAGATGAATCGTCAGTTGTCCAAACTCGAACAATCCCCGGCAACGGCACCAAAAACTTGGTGCACGGAATCGTGATTCACACTTCTCACAACTCCGTTGCAACTAACCAGCAAGTGCACTAAGTCATCCAAGTAATACTTTATGTGAGTAAGGATCGATCCCACGGAGATTGTCGGCTTGAAGCAAGCTGTGGTCATCCTTGTAGATCTTAGTCAGGCGGATTCAAATGGTTATGAGGTTTTGATAATTTAAAAGATAAATAAAACATAAAATAAGATAGAGATACTTATGTAATTCATTGGTGGGAATTTCAGATAAGCATTTGGAGACGCTTTGTTGCCTCTGAAACTCTGCTTTCCTATTGCCTTCATCCAATCATGCGTGCTCCCTTCCATGGCAAGCTGTAGGATCCTCTCAGTGAAAATGGTCCAGCTACAGTTTTTGCATGGCTAATCAACTGTCGGATTTCTTGTCTCGAATGAAAAATACCAGGCACAGCTACCGCAGGGCTAATCATCTGTCAGTTCTTGCTAGCGTCAGAATAGAACCATTGTCCTTTTGCACACTGTCACTGCGCCCAAAATTCGTAAGTTTGAAGCTCTTCACAGTCATCCCTTCCCAAATCATACTCAGAATACCACAAACAAGGTTTAGACTTTTCAGATCTCAGGAATGCTGTCTATTGTTCTAGCCTATACCACGAAGGTTCTAATCTCAGATTCAGATGCACTGTTGTCAGGAGAGACGATGTGAATCTTTGATTAGAGACCCAAGAGAATATACTCCAGCTGGCATCCAATGACAACATTGAACATGATGTAGATCGCTTTGTGGTTGTCAGGCACGCGGATCTTGGCTAAGCGATTACTGAAGATAGTGGGTGATTGTCACGGGTTACCCCTTCAGTCTTGACTTAATTGAATTAAGTATGAGAGTATATCTTGGAGAAGAAGTAGGCGTGAATTGAAGGAAAAATAATAGTACTTGCATTAATTCATGAGGAACAGCACACCTCATCACCTTAATCTATGAGGTGTAGAAACTCTACCATTGAAAATACATAAGAACAAGGTCTAGGCATGGCCGAATGGCCAGCCTCCCAAATGGCATAAGAATTTGAAAACATGGGAAGAAGACCTGATCAAAGGATTGAAAAGTGGTCCAAAAATATGAATACAATAGTAAAAAGTGTTATTTATACTAAACTAGTAAACTAGGTTTACAGAAAATGAGTAGATAGTGCAGAAATCCACTTTCGGGGCCCACTTGGTGTGTGCTTGGGCTGAGCATTGAAGCTTTCATGTGCATAGGCCATTCTTGGAGTTAAACGGCAGGTTTGGTGCCAGTTTGGGCATTTAACTCCAGCTTTGGTGCCAGTTCTGGCGTTTTACGCCAGAAAAGGTCTTTTGTGGGCATTTTGACGCCAGTTTTGGCCATCAAATCTCGGGCAAAGTATGAAATATTATACATTGCTGGAAAGCTCAAGATGTCTACTTTCCAACGCAATTGAGAGCGCGCTAATTGGGCTTTTTTAGCTCCAAAAAATATACTTCGAGTGTAGAGAGGTCAGAATCCAACAGCATCTGTAGTCCTTTCTGAGCCTTTGAATCAAATTTTTGCTCAGGTCCCTGAACTTCAGCCAGAAAATACCTAAAATTACAGAAAAACACACAAACTCATAGTAAAGTCCAGAAATGTGATTTTTGCATAAAAACTAATAAAATTATACTAAAAAGTAATTAAAACATACTAAAAACTATGTAAAAATAATGCCAAAAACCATATAAATTATCCGCTCATCAGCTTTGCTCACTAATTGTATTTGATGATAGATTTTAAATTGATAACTTTTAAATTTTAAATTTGCACTACCCATGTTACTGATTCACTGTTCCTTCAGTGCTTTATGTTGTTGTTAATCATTGTGATGAGCGTTGTTAAAATTGGGTTGAAAAATGTTAATCTTTCTTCATTTTTCATTATTCTTAACTTCTGTTCTTATTAAAAAAATTGTATTTGGTGATCTTTTGATTTATTATATGCTTCATTTTTTTAATTTCACTCTGCTTCTAGGCTTTGAAATTAGTTTATGATAACTGTGATCCAATTATTTAGTTGGATAACTGATGTAATTATTGAGTTTAAGAGATTGAATTTTTTTGTTCTCATTATTAGTAAGACATGGATAGTTTAGAATTGATCTATTTCTTTCCTTTACTTCTGAAGTTCGTTATTTCAAAAGGTTCAGTGTTGGCTTCAACTTTCAAATAGGAATTAGGAGCTGATGAAGATAACAACATCTTCTGGAACTGAGTCTGTTGTTTCACTGCCTGATGGGAAAATAAAATATGATCTAGAATTATGATAGTACACAGTGATATTTTTTCCATTTGGCTGGATTCAGTGAGACAACTGGGAAATATTCTTGTTTGGTCTGATTAACTAACTTCAATATTTAACCTTGTTAATCATATCTTGCACAATTCAGACAAAAGCAGGGCTTATTTTGGTTGCCATAAATTCCTTCAAGAAAGTTCCTCTGAATGATAATGATGATATTAATGATTATGTTAAAGCCTACAAGCATAAAAGAATTAAAAGAGTCTATGTTTTTACTTTTTGATTTATCGTCTATCTTTAACTTGCGCATTGCAATTATTTTGCATATTTTGATGATTAATCACATTTAGTTGGTGATAGTTTGTGCAAAGTTTTAAATTTGAAAGATATTTTATGATGTTTATTTATAATTTACTTATTATTTTATCATGGAACGGTTTTTCGGTTGAACTACGGTTAGACCGGTTGGATTAATAAACCAGTGAACCAGTGACTAAAGCGATTTGATGACCGGTCTGATTTTTAGAACCTTGATCTAAAGTATCCAGGTTCGACTGAATTTTTTAAAATAAATAAATAAATTTATTTATTAAAATAGATAATTTGTAGCGTTTTTACCGATTTATATTTCTTTACTTATATCGTTTATAATATAAACAAAATAAGATGGTGCAGATATCATTTACACTGTAAATAAGATAAAACACCTTTATTATTGCATGTATCATGTTTGTAAACATGTTGTGAAATGTGCCTTATCTCGTTTATAATGTAAACAAAATTTCGTTTATACTATAAATGAAATAAAACTTAGGCACCACTATATAAAGAATTCGTTCGCAACGCCTCTTTTGTCAATTTCCTTGTCATTTACCTTCATTTCTCCCTTTCTCAAACGTTCCTCTTGATATTTGTGAGATATTTAGACTTTATAGCGCGTGTGGGCACACGAGACGAAGACTTCAACCGCCTGAACACGACTCGACACATTACAGGAGTGATCGACTTGAGTGTAATGTAATTATAGTTACGGTGCCTTTATGGATTTAGTGTTGTTATACATGTAGATTAGGCTATCATGTTATTAGAATTTGTTAGGTTGTGTGAAATGTAGCTAGAAATTAGTACATGTTAATTAATTAATTTAATTAAGATTATTAATTAACTTAATTGTAATTATTAGTTTTAATTTATTTATTAAATATTTGTTCTATTTTTGCATGTATTTAGATCAAATTTTATATTGTCAATTTTAATTTTAAATATATTACATGTTGTTTGATAAATGATTTAAATATTAGATTTTTATAGTTAATTATTATGAAATATGAAATAATTGTTTATCATTAATTTTTATCTGTTTATGTCAAAATAAAATTATTTACAATTGAAATAAATTTGTTATTAAAATACATTTATCGTTTAGCTGAATGCGTACGCGTGGGTGACGCATACGCGTCGATGAGCCAAAATACCAGGGACGCTCAAGCGTATAGCACGCATACGCGTGGGTGCAACAATGCTCCGTTCTACAAAACAACGCTACGTTCTCCTGAAGCGTCATTTTGAATCAAATTCACTCCAGGTCCACTTAAAACCAAGCCAGCCCACAATTGCCAACCAATCAAGGCCACAAGAATCATCTAGAATAGTTAATTTTCATTTCATTGTAATTTGTTTTCAATTTCATTTCAATTTGTAATTTAGGATTGCCTATATGAAGGCCTTAGTTTATAGAATTAGTCATGCTGGATTGGGGAGAGTCCTCGGACCCTCTCTGTTCACCATCAGCCTCTTCTTCTTTTCTTTTTTTTTTCTTTCTTACCTGGTAAATATTTTCTAGTTATGAATTACTAACTTTTTCCATTGGGAAAGAGAGCTCTATTGCTATTTGATGGATTGATTGTTTTTATTCTTCTTCTTCTATTCATCTCTCTTGATTTACTAGAAAGAATTTCGTTCTTCTGGCTTAGCATTCAATTATCTTGGAAAAGAGATTGAATGCAATTGGGTTTTATGAGAACCTTGGAAGAGGAACATAAAACCATGCTTGAAATTCTTTCTCACACTTGAATAGATTTGGGTTTTGGAAAGGATATAGTAACATGAAATCTCTCTATTATTTGGGTCTAGGAAAGTGTGTGGTATAATCAGGGACCATTCTTCATCTCTCTTCATGAGCAATTAGACCAAAGAATTGGCTGATTATCAAAGATTTGAGAGATTGAGTCACCAAGGAATTGGGGCTTAATCCAACCCTCAACTTAATTCCCTTTCCCCTTGAGGTCATTCCTCTTAAGAAAATGGAAGAAGAGGAAGAAAGTTGAGAACAACATGTCAAGCTAATGACATTAAAAGAGCGCTTGTTGGGAGGTAACCTAATCGTAGGTAATATTTCTTTTCTTTTGCTTTGTTTATTTTCAATAATTTGGCATATGATTGCATTCTAAGTTTGGTGTTGCCATGCAACAAATTGATTTTCAATCTTCCCTGGGTACTTGCATCATTCTTAAATGAAAGTGTCACACTAAGTTTGGTGTGCCACTTATCTTTCATGCAATGCACCATGCATACCCTCTTAGTTTTGCAATCATATTGTCTTTGTTTCTCTCTTGTGCCTGTATTGTATCATTAATTTTGCTTGCTTAACCACATGTATTACTCACATCTTATTGTTCTGAGACATTTATGAACCATCATAGACCCCATCACCACTGTTTTAATTGTTGCCTGAGGATAAGCAAGCATTCTAAGCTTGGTGTGGGAAAGGGAAGAATAAGAGGAAAAAGACAACAACAATGAAGATGAACTACAAGGTGGTAACGCTCCTTTTTCCTCCTACTTATTTCCAGCACTTTAATTTGTATGATTGTCTTTATTTGTCTGTGTATGCATGTGTGTTGTGAATAAGAATAGCTTGATTGATGAATTGTAACATGTTGCTATGATATCATGACTACCATATTCAGCATTGTGAGTTTAAAAGCAATTTAGTTCCTTGCCTTTGTTGTTCCTCCCTCATGGCTCTTTGGTCCTCTCTACTTTCATGGAGGATAATGGAGTGCTCTTGGTGCTCCTTCCTTAGTAGCTCTATGTTGGAACTCAAATCTCCTAAAGAGATGTTGATTTTCTCCCAATAGTTGTGTGGAAAAAAGTGTATCTCTTGAGGCATCTCAGGAATTTCTTGATGAGGAGTTTTCTCATGCTCTTGTTGAGGTCCATGAGTGGGCTCTCTTATTTGCTCCATTCTCTTTCTAGTGATGGGCTTTTGAGATGAGTCTCTCTATCTCCCATGACTTGGAGTTGGAAGCAACTGCCTTCCCTTTTCACTTCCTAGAGATTTCTCCGGTCGTAGGTGCCATTAATGGTTATGGAAAAATAAAAAGCAACATTTTTTCCACACCAAACTTAAAAGGTTTGTTCATCCTCGAGCAAAAGAAGAAAGAAAGGAGGAGGAGAAGAAGAAATAGAGGAGATGGAGGTGTATTTATAGGGTAAGAGAGAGAGGGGATCCATGTGAGAATGGGTGTGTTTGGGAGAGAGATGGTTTGAATTTGAATGGGTGGGGGTAGGTGAGTTGTATGATGGAAAATAGTGGATGGATGTGAGTGGTGAAGAGATTATGGAAAGGTGTGAAGAGGAGTGAGAGTGAGTTGGGGTAGGTAGGGATCCTGTGGGGTACACAGATCCTGAGGTGTCAAGGATTTCTCATCCCAGCACCTTTCTGGCGTTTAAACGCCCTTTGTATGGCATTTCTGGCGTTAAACGCCAGGCTGATGCCCCCTTTCTGGCGTTAAACGCCAGTCTGGCTGCCAGTTCTGGCGTTTAACGCCCAAAAAGAAGAATAGAAGGATGAGGTAGAGAGAAAGTAAGAAGAATTCGAACACAGAGAGGGAGAGAGGGTTCGAATTTTTAGAAGAGTAGAAGAGAATTATTAGCAATTAAATAAAATAAATAGAAAGAGATGAGAGAGATAGAGTTTTCAAAAATTTGAAAAAAGAGTAACATAAAATTAGAATTGAAAACAATTAGTTAATTAAAAAGATTTTTGAAAAATTGTTAGTGACACTACAAGAAAAAAGGCCCATGGCCACACTTTTTCTTGCTACGCTTTAAAAGCGTGGCCAAAAGTGGTCAATGGCCACGCTTTTTTTAGGGTGGCGATTAAATAGAGATTTGGCTACCTTTTTTCTTGTTACGCTTTAAAAGCGTAGCAAAAAGTGTCAACGGCCAAGCTTTTATGAGGGTGGCAACTGATTCGAGATTTGGCCACGCTTTTTTTGCCACGCTTAAAAAGCGTAGCCATAGAGAGAAACAGGCACGCTTTTAAGGCGTGGCAACAAAATTTTGTTATTGGAACATTTTAAAAGCGTGGTCGTTTCTTACTACTGTTTTGGCACGCTTCAAAAGCGTTGCAAAAAATATTCAACTAAAAAGAAAATTACAAACTTGTCCCCTAGCTTGCTTCGAAATTGTAAGTTACAATAATCTACTTAATATACTAAAATTGGGTTTTTCCCCAGCTAATAAAGGTGAGGTGTCGATCCCTCGTGATTCCGTTTTTCCTCCAAAATGAATGCAACTCTCTCTATTCTAAATTATTTTATAAAAAATATTTTTATTATAATTATATAATAATTAATATTTAATGAATAATACATAATTATACTAATTTAGGAACATATCTTCATTATAATTATATCAAATCAATATTTAATGCATTATTAAACTACTTATCAATTATCAATTAAAAATACTTTTAATCATTTTAATAATAATAATAATAATAATAATAATAATAATAATAATAATAATAATAATAATAATAATAATAATAATAATAATAATAATAATAATAATAATAATAATAATAATAATAATAATGATGATATGAAAATGGCACCGATCTAGTCATGATAAGAATATTTGATTCTAATCATAAAATGATTAAATCTTATGATATTAATAATGCACATTGATTTTAAATATTTTTAGTTATTTTAATTATATTAATTTTCAAAATATTGATATAATTCTAATTCTTATTCATTATTCAATAATAATAATAATAATAATAATAATAATAACCTGAAAAATCCGTATATAAACTATTTCAATTATCCGTATATTATTATTAAAATTCTATCTACTTAATATACTAAAATTGGGTTTTCCCTCCGCTAATGAAAGTGAGGTGTCGATTCTTCATGAATCCATTTTTCCGCCAAAATGAATGCACTATTTTCTCTTCTAAATTTATTTTATAAAAATATCTTTATTATAATTATATTATAATTAGCATTTAAGTAATAATACATAATTATACTAATTTAAGAAAATATCTTAAATATTGATTTCATCATTTTAATTATATTGATAATAATAATGATAATAATAATAATAATATAATATAATAATTATATGATAATGGCACTGGCTATTAATGACCAATTTATATTTCTCTAAATAAATTTATTTTATAAAAATATTTTCATTATAATTATATTATAATTAATATTTAATAAATAATGTATAATTATACTAATTTAAGAAAATATCTTTATTATCTATTCTATTCTATTCTATTCTATTATATAAAAATCTAATTTTTGCACTTAATGATGGAACTGATGTGGCATGTTCTTTAGGTGTTTCCTGATCTATTTCATTTAATTCGTTAAAGCAAATCAATTATAATTAATTAATTAATTTGATTAGACATTCAAATCTCACCATTTATTATAATTTATAAGAATTGATTAATTATATAAATTATTTGATTTGATTGGAGTAAATATCAAATTATTTAGTAAATGATAAATATGATAACGAAATATATGAATTAATGTAGTTAGTTTATTTTTCTCAATACCATCTATTTATACAAGATCAAATGTTTTTTACTCATTCGTTCTCTTTTCTCTCTCCCTCTCTCCCTCCCTCCATCCCTCTCATGTTTATGGTACAATTTTTGTAATTTATTTAATTTTTATTTCTTTTATCTTTATTTATCTCCCTCTCTCCCTCTTTCCCTCCCTCTCTCGCTCTCTCATGTTTAGGGTATAATTTTTATAATTTATTTCATTTTTGTTTCTTTTATCTTTATTTATCTTCCTCTATCCCTCTCTCCCCCTCTCTCTCTCTCATGTTTAGTGTACAATTTTTGTAATTTATTTAATTTTTGTTTCTTTTATCTTTATTTATACATTTCATTTTTTTATATTTTTTAAATTTTTATTTATTTTAATTGTTTATTATTAGGCGCATACTTTTTTAACTTCTGATTAACAAAAAAGATGTGTCATTTTTATGTTTCTTTTTAAATAATTTTACTATAATTTTATTTTGTCATGTGTACTTCAATTCATATATATATATATATATATATATATATATATATATATATATATATATATATATATATATATATATATAGTCTTTTTTTGTGTTTCACAATTAATATATACATTGTTCGTGTATATAGTTTATATGTTAATATTTTTATTGATTCTCTTTATTATTATTTTTTTGTGTATCTCTTTGTTGCTCTTTATTTTAGTTATATTCATTGATTTCTCTGTATTGATGCTCTTTTTATTTAAAATATCGTGACAATTTAGAGTGTATGTTGTGACCCATGTGATATTTGTTAATTTGGTGTATCTTTTTAGATGGTTTATGTTATAATGTGTTTAAGGAGTTGACTTAAAATTATAATATGATATATAAATTTATAATATGATTTATAGTATGCTAAAATATTAAGACATTATCATATAGATATTTTTTATTTGTCCATTAGATTCAACTACTATATAGGATGTTGAAAATTATACAATTGTGTAATTAGTTATTTTTTACTTTTTTTCATATAATTATTGTATTGATCATTTATATTAGTGAGACTATTTTTATTATTAATATTTATAAATATGCTATTATTTATATAATTAATTAAATCATCTTATCCGTTTAAATTTAATTATATTGAATTAATTATTTAAGGTGTTATCGCTATTTCTATTTTTAAAGATTTTTTTAATATTATTTAACAATTCTAATAATATAATAACAATTAAAAAAGACAGAACAAAAAATTTTTAATGTAAAAATAGGGTAAAAAGAATAAATTTATTTAACAATTTTTTCAGGATAGATATACTTTTTATAGATAATTATTGTAAGGCATGAAAAACTATTAAATTCTATTAATGATTGTTAAGGATAAATAATTATTATAATTAAAAATAATATCAATTTAAATGATATACAAATAAACCATGCCAAACATAATAATTTAAAATGGTTACTTTTAAAAGAATATAGTTTATGATATTTAATTTTTTATTATTTATTAAAAAAAGCATAATTACTTAACGATATTTATTTTTTAAATTCACTATGTATGTAATTTTTTTTGACAAAATTTTACTCATGATGGTAATTTTTCTAATGGTGTAAATGTGGATAATTATATTTTTACCTTTTGATATAATCGATATAATATTAATAATGAATAGTAATTAACCCCTCATATTTTTAATCAAAATATTTTGACGATAGTTTCTATTTATAAATATCAATGGATGATTGTTTCTTTAAAAATAAAATGCATTATGATTTTAGGTTATTTCATAATTAATAATAATACTTGATTATTTCTTTAAAAATAAATTGCATTATGATTTTAGGTTATTTCACAATAATAATTAATGTTCATAATATTGAATTACTCTAAATTTTTTATTTTCTATCGTTAGTAGTTGATTCCAAATTAAAAAGATTATGTTAAATTATTGAATAGTCCAAGTATAACCGGAGTTAATTTAGTTTATTTGTTTATTAATATAATTGATTGAAAGCATAAATGATAAATAAGACAAACAAATAATTAGAAAAATAAAATGTTAGCAATTACTTAAAATAAATAACAAAATAAGTTATAGGGTATTACTTTATTTAAATTATTAATAATTAAAAGAATAAAAGATCAGTAATTATTTTTAAAATAGACATTAAATTTAGTTTTATGGTACTAATTTATTTGATTTGTTAATAAAATTTTATAATTTTTAGATTTATATCTACTCAATTTATGTATTTTATTTTATTCTACTTTAACAAAAAATTGAGACGTGCATTTTTAATTATTTATTTAAAAAGTATAGCAAAATGAGTTATATCAATTATAATTAATTATCAATAATTGATATCAATTAATTTATTGTATTAATTTTTAAGATGAATAATGTATAATAAATGTTGTGAAATTAATTATAATGAATTAATAATTAATAAATAAAAAACTAAAAGAAACTTTTTTATTACTTTTTAATAGCTACACGTTTTTATAATTTCACTTTTTTTATCTCTTCTTTTCACATTTATTTCTTTTAATTTATTGAACTAAATAAATTATACTAATTATTTGTATTAACTAATTAAGTACTTAAAAATATTATAAAAAATATTTTTAAAATGTGTCCGTAAGATACAAATTAACTAAATTATTTTTCAATTTAATGCGTTTGATTCATTCAATTGTATTAATTATAACTAATCAATTATGTAATTTGATTTGATTAGGATAAATATTTCATCATTTAATATTTTATTTGATTCATTAAGTTACATTAATCATAACTTCAAATATTTTATTTTAGTGTAAATATCAAATTATTTTAAATTTTGTTTGATTTATTAAACCAAATTAATTATAACTAATTTATTATTTAATTTGATCGAGATAAATATTGAATTATTTAATAAATAATATATAAAGCAATGAAATAAATGAACTCAATTAATTCAATTTATTATCTTATTATTTTAGATATCTTTTTTCTCCCTCTCTATTTTGTACCTCAGGTAAAATATTTGTAATTTGTAATTTTTGTTTTTTTATCTTAATTTTGCTAATATTTTTCTATGATTTTGTTTTATATTAATTAATTTTTTTATTTATTTTGATTAATAATTCTTAAGGATATTATTATTTTATTTAAAGATAATTTAAATTTTTTGTAATATCTACTTAATATATTAAAATTGGGTTTTCACTCAACTAATAAAGGTGAGGTATCGATCCCTCGTGATTCCATTTTCCCTCCAAAATGAATACACTATTCTTTATTCTAAATTATTTTATAAAAAATATCTTTATTATAATTATATTATAATAATGAATATTTAATGAATAGTACATAATTATACTAATTTAGGAACTTGTTTTCATTATAATTATATCAAATCAATATTTAATGCATTATTAAACTACTTATCAATTATTAATTAAAAATACTTTTAATAATAATAATAATAATAATAATAATAATAATAATAATAATAATAATATATGATAATGATATGATAATTACATCGGTTGTGGTAATCATGATAAGAATATTTGATTCTAATCATAAAATGATCAAATCTTATGATATTAATAATGCACATTGATTTTAAATATTTTTAGTTATTTAAATTATATTGATTTTAAAAATATTTATATAATTCTAATTCTTATTCATTATCTAATAATAATAATAATAATAATAATAATAATAATAACTTGAAAAATCCGTATATAAACTATTTCAATTACCCGTGCATTATTATTAAACTTTTATCTATCTACTTAAAATAGTAAAATTGGATTTTTTCTCAACTAATAAAAGTGAGGTGTCAATTCCTCATAAATTCATTTTCTCTCCAAAATAGATACATTTAATGAAAAATACATAATTATACTAATTTAAGAAAATAGCTTTATTATAATTATATAAAATCAATATTTAATACATTATTATATAATTTGATAATTGGCAATTGAAAATATTTTTAATCATTTTAATAATAATAATAATAATAATAATAATAATAATAATAATAATAATAATAATAATAATAATAATAATAATAATAATAATAATAATAATAATAATAATAATATACTTCTACTTAATATATTAAAAGTACTATTCTCTTTTTTAAATTGATTTTAAAAAAAATATTTTTATTATAATTATATTACAATTAACATTTAATAAATAATGTATAATTACACTAATTTAAAAAAAACATCTTTATTATAATTATATAAAATTAATATTTAATACATTTATAACTTAATTCCTTGATAAAATTATTATAGAGTTACATAGAAATGGGAAGAACAATTCTTCGGTGCTTCGGTGCATGGCACAGTTATAATTTCAAATTTTCATGAATTCATATTTTTTTCAAAATGAAAATATTTTTTTTAAATTTATTTTAGAAAAATTATAATTTCACACTGAATGTAAATGATAAATTACAAAAATTTGGTAAGTTAGTGAAATCAAATCATATTTCTATAACATATATAAAAATTGAATTTTTATGTTTAATGATAGAGCTGACGTGACATACTTCTGAATGTATTTCTTATTTTTTTTATAATAACTCATTGAATACAATTTATTACAGTAAATTAATTATATCAACTAATTGATTTGATTATATATTTAAATATCACACCATTTATTATAATTTATTATATCAATTATTTATAATTTGTCATATCAATTATTTTAATTCATTAATTTATAAGGCAAATAATAACATAGATAATCTATTACTTATACTGATTAAATACAATAAATAAAGATTAATTTAGTTAAAAATTCATTCTCTTCTATGTTTTTCTATTTATTTTTTAATTCATTAAATCCAATCAATTATAATAAATTAATTATGTCAACTAATTAATTCAATTAATTATTTCTTAATTTATTTTTTTTTGAATTCAATAAATCAAATAAAATCAATTATACTAATTATTTGTATCAACTAATTGATTTGATTAATTCTTAAAAATATTTTTTTAATTTATTTTATTTATTTAAATACATAAATTATAACTAATTAGTTATTTAATTTTATTAGGATAAATATCAAATTCTATTCCTAATACAAAAATACAAAATTTTATTCCTTTGATTTTTATTTTACCACTATAAAAGACCATACATGCTAGAAGAAAATATCATTTGTTTACGAATTACTCTTTCATTGGGTAACTTTTACAACAATCTTTTTTCTTTATATGAGGCATCATCACAAGAAGGCAATTATCATGGATACAAACCACCACACACTCTCCAACTCTCGTGCTCATTATTCAACGTAATATATGATATGTTATCTGTGAAATATTTATAAATCATGGTGTTATCACGTATGCATAAAAAAAATTTCGTATTTAAACTTAAGTCATTTACCTGTTTGTGTGGTATATTGTAGTGTGAAATTACTTTCAATTTGTGTTGCGCAATGATATTATGGTCTAATTTAAACTGTTATTTTAGAATTGTGTTATAATTTTATTTCATCATTTTCTCTTAGATATCAAGTTGATGTATTTTGATTTATTATTATTGAAACAGATGTGATATGAAATTTACAAAAACAAATCTCATGCTCAATTTATCTTCTATTTCTTTTTATTTTTTCTTATTCATTTTATTTTTTTTAAATATCATATAATTTATTATAATTTATACCAATTAATTAATTATAATTCATTATATTAGTTAGTTTAATTTATTAATTTATAATATACATCATAAAATAAAACATTTGTTACTTATAACGTTATTTCTTCTAAAATCTAAATTTGAATAATCATATTTTTAGTTTTTATTATGAACAAAATATTATTAATTATGAATAATAATTAACCATTCATACTTTTAACAAAGTGTTTGGATGATTTTTATATTTATTAATATTAATTGTTGATTATTTTATGAAGATTACACATGAATTCTTTTTTCCTCTCAAATAAATTTACTCTAATTATATTACAATTAGCTCATGAATAATGCATGTCTATATTAATTTAAGAAAATATTTTCATTATAATGATATCAAATTAATATTCAATACATTATTAAACTAATTAATTATCAATTATTAATATTTTTAATCTTTTTAATTATATTAATTGATATAGTTCTAATTCTTATTCATGTGCAATAATTTTATTAGTAAATAGTTGGTACACACATTAATGGTAACTCATTTAATTTGATATCAATTAGTAGATAATAATAATAATAATAATAATAATAATAATAATAATAATAATAATAATAATAATAATAATAATAATAATAATAATAATAATAGAAAATGTCTAGACGGTACATGCATTGAATTTGAAAAAAGAAAAACATTTCAAAAAGGATTAGGGTATCAATAATAAATTGTGATTGATATCAATATCAATAATTAATTTTTATAATTATTTTTGTACTACTAAAAATTACATATAGTGTTTCTTTTATGGTATAAAAAGGTTGTCAATCATAACATTTTTGTTAAATTATATATATTGCATGGACACAAGATTAATTATTTAAAAAATTAAATTTTAATTAATGTTTTATTTTTTACTCTTATTTTTATTCATTAATTATTTTACTTTTTATATTTACAGTAAATATTGAATGTAAAAAAAATTGATTGTTATATATTTTATTTATTTAGAGTCATAACTAAATTTGATATAATTGTAGCAAATATCTACAATTAATAGTAACATGATATTATAATTTTAAGTTGTATAATATAATAAAAAAGAACTTTGCAATTTATATCTGCTTCCTATATAGCAATAATATTATATATATTTATATATCTCCTCTTTTAGCTCTTTCCTAAAAATTGGCATATAATTAATATAGATAACATATATAATGAGCAAGTATCTCTATTAAATTAATCATAAAGATTAATAAAATATAATGGCATAATTTTTACCTAATTGTAACAAGTATCTCCATTAAAAATATTGGCTAATTATTACCGTATATAATTAATGTGTGTAATAGTGAATTTTTACAATTATTTAACATTTTGAAAATTCATAATTCAAACATTGTTCTTTTTTTATTTTTTATTTTTTGTTTAATTATTCTGTTGATCCCTATAGTTTTGTGAACTTTTCAATTAGGTCTCTATACTTTTTTTATTTTTAATTGAGTCCTTACACTAAATTCTTTTTTTAATTGGGTCCCTAAACTTTTTTTTCCTTTTATTTGGATTCCTGCACCAAGTTTTTTTTTAGTTGGGTCCTATAAAATGAAGCCAATTACTACTAAGAGGGACCTAATTGAAAAAAAATTGGTGCAAGGACCCAATTAAAAGGAAAAAAAAGTATAGGGACCTAATTAAAAATTTCGCGAAACTATAGGGACTAACAGAGTAATTAAACCTTTATTTTTCATACCTAATGGCTACTAGCTACAATTCTATCAATAGTATTAATAACCTATGGTAGATTATGTGATGAAAAAGTTTAGAAAATAAAGGCAAGAATTATAAGGTTATGGAAAGTCTCATCCCAATTTGACAAGAGTAAGACGGCTTACATAGGAATGATTCTAACGAATGTTAAAGTTAGTTGATTATTTTTCATGATTCTTTCAAGTGATGCTAGGTTCAATTTATAAATATTGTTTGTTCGTATTTTATATTTATTTGATAAGTAAATCCTTGCAATTAAAGACAGTGCCATTTAATAGCTTTATAAATGCTAATAGTTTTTATATTTAGTTTATTTTATAATATGATGAAATTCATTATTCAATCAAGAATTATTTGGCAAAGATGTTTAAAAATAAATTGATTGAGGGGAAGGTCAATGTCACCTCAGATTTTGTGATTGAGAAATCAACTGAAATTTATCTTTTGACTGTATACATGTGTAGAATAACTTTTAAGAAGAGTCACGTATAATAAATACGGTCGATGATCATAAAATTCCTGATAATTATTTCAATTTTCTTACTCATGTTGATGTATTGAAACAAACAAAATGAACAATTCAACTTATTTGGTACGTAGTTAATTTGTATTGATCTACACAAAACTATTTTTTATTTTAATTTTTGCCAAAAAATTATATAATAGCATCATTTTATCGATAATATAAATTTTAATAGTTTATTTATGCAAATGTTTAAAATTGTATTGCAACTTTTTTAAAGGTATATTCTTTTATTAATATATTGTTAGTTTTATCGTTTAATATAAAATAAATTGGTAAAAGTTTTTTGATTTATAAGTAATTTAATATTTTATTTATTTATTTGTCTTTAATTTGATACTTTTAATTTTCTTTAATTAGATGTTATTGGATTCTTGACTAAAAAAGAAAAGCTTATATCATGATCAAAAATAGGAAGAAGTGACCATTACATTGTGGTTGATCTTCATGATCTGGAGTATGTGAAATTTTAATATTTCACAATGAGATTTTGTTTTGTAATAATTATCTATTAATATGCAAAATATTTTATCTTTTTTATTATATATTACTACCTATTTCTCTTAATTCTTGCTTTTATTTAGAAATAAGAGAAAATAAAGTGCATACTTTGAGATCAATTTATAACTCAATTATTCAATTATCTACGTGATCATCAAACAACTAAATGCATACTTATTCTCCAATTTACAAAATTTAACAAAGGCATTGGTAAGCATATTGGTTTACCTTTTATTTAACATATTTTTTTATGTTATATTAGTAATCATATTATATATATTTTTACGAATATATCTTTTTAGAAAATACTCTTAGTATTAGCATATAGTGTATTAAATAAATATTAGTGGTTTTAAATTATGAAAATATTTAAAATTGTATTGTGACTTTTTTAAAGGTATATCATTTTATTAATATATTGTTAGTTTTATCGTTTAATATAAAATAAATTGGTAAAATTTCTTTAATTTATAAGTAATTTATTATGTTATTCATTTATTTGTCCTTAATTTGATACTTTTAATTCTTTTTTTTAATTAGATATTATTGGATTATTGACCTGAAAAAAAGAGCTTATATCATGATAAAAAAGTTGGAAGAAATAACCATTACATTGTGGTTGATCTTCATGATTTGGAGTATGTAAAATTTTAATATTTCATAATAAGATTTTGTTTTGTAACAATTATCTATACATATGCATAATATTTTATCTTTTTCATTATATATTACTACTTATTTAACTTAATTCTTGCTTTTTATTTAGAGATGAGAAAAAATAAGATGCATTCTATAAGATCAATTTACAATTCAATTATTCAATTATCTATGTGATCACCAAATAACCAAATATATATTTATTCTCCAATTTGCAAAATTAATAAAGGCATTGGCAAGCATATTGGTTTAACTTTTTATTTAACATATTTGTTTATGTTATATTTGTAATCATATTATATCTATTTTTACGAATATATCTTTTTAGAAAATACTCTTAGTATTAGCATATGGTGTATTAAATAAATGTTAGTGATTTTAAATTATTTATTATTTATTAGAGAACTTTGTGCATTAGAATTTTCTAATAATTTATTATTCTAAGCTGATTTTGATATGTTCTTATTTCACGGTAAAACAACATATAAAAATTTATTAGTGGAAACTAAAAAGTATTACTAGGTTATTTATGGTCACATTTCTGATTTATTGAAAAAAGTATTTCACTAAAATCAATTAATAACTACTTTAAAGTTGATACACTTAAACACTAGATTAAAAAAAACAAACAATGCATAACATATCATTTTTTTTAGTAATCAAATTATTATAATTCAAATTAATTTTAACAAAATAACTTAAAATTATAATTTCAATCTTATCACGTGCATGGCACGGGTTATTACACTTGTTTACACATTACTCTTCCAGACTTGGTCTTCATTATTACAATTGCCCTAGCTCAATTCAGAAAGCCCTCCATGAAGATGAACACCCACAATTAACCCTAGCTAACCCTAACGCAGTCTTTATTGTGCCTCACCGTACCCTAACCCTCTCTTCATTATGCTCACGAAGAACCCCTAACCACAACAAAGAACCTCTAACCATGACGAAGAACCCCAATCGAAGAACCCCTAACCGCGACGAAGAACCCCTAACAGCACTCTGCGAAGAACGTCGTCAGTTGCCGGCGCTCGCAATGTCTTCGTCGAAGAACCCCTAACCCTCAAGCTCACTGAGTCTCACCCTCCGTCGTCAGTCTTCGCTCTTTTCTTGCCACTCTCCCCCTCAAGCTCACTGAGTCTCACCTCTCTCACGGCTGGTCTCGCCGTCGACCTCTCTCTATCTCTCCGGTATATCACTTTTCTTACGGGTGTTTCAGACTCAAGTTCATCGCGATCTGCCACCGTCGCTGCTCTGTCGCGTGCTATCGCAAGCTCTGCTTCGGCCATCAATGCTTCATTCGCTGTGAGTTGGTCCCTGGGCAGGTGGTGGTAGGAATTTCAAGGTCCTTATGTAAGTGTCTTTTGCGTATTTATGCTTACAATTTATTAGTAAGAAAATAATTTGAATCTCTTACATGAAATTCTGATTAGGAGGTGCTATACTGTTACTATGAGTTTCTCATTACTTATCCCGTTTTCATAGCCATTAATAAAAATCTGAAAGATAGCCTTAATGAGAGTTGTCTTCTGCATTTAGTGTTGTCTTCCATTTGGGTGCTGATTGTACTTTTCTGTATTGGTGGCATTGAGGTAATGTGAAATCATCCTCCTTTGGCATCCTGGACAAATGCAATGCAAAGAAAAAGTCAGTCACATTATATTATGATGATAGCAATTGAGTCACTGATGTAACAATTAACTGAAATCAGACCTCAAAAGTATGCAACCTTTTGCGTATAAAGCAACAGAGTAAAAACAACAACAATTTAACTTCAAATTGACTTGGGTAACATGGTTAAGAGAATCACTGAATCAATAATATATATCTTTAATACATTATGTAAGGTCTTATACTATAAATGTTGTTCTAACCTTGTAGGTATAGTAAAAATTTCTCTGTCAATTTTATATATTCTTCTTGGTACAACTACAATGTAACTTGCACTTGAATGTTGCCCAGATTGCTATTATCAAATACAATGCAAGTAGAAAGGAATAAAGGAAATATTTAAGGAGAAAATAAAAAATAAAAAAGAATAATCTTTTATGCCTCCAATTTTTACAAATAAAGGATAATGCAATTGAAAACGATGTTGCCTTCCTTTCCCTTTTCTTTTCCTTCTTGGATGTTACTTTTATTTATTTCTTTCTTTCTTTATTAGCTATCCTTTTAGTTGGAAATGATGTCTTAATTCTGTGTTTGAGCACTAAAACTTTAACTTTGGTTTTGGGTTGGCAGCTTGTTATGTTGTCCAAAGAACTAGGCTTGTGGCAATTTAGCTCTCAAGTATGTCTTTGTCTTGTGGGTATTAATTCATAAAGCTTTCTAATGTCCCTTTTCCAGTGTTTTCTTCTTTACTTCCAATTTTGCTACTGCTTAAGGAAATTGGATTTTGGTCAAATGTCCACTTTTATCTATATGTAGTAGTGTACATTGTTTGTTGTTCATGGTTACTTTGGTTAATTTTCTTTTAGCTAATTTGTTTTCTCTTTTTGGGGCCAGCTTTACGAGTATCACTATAATATGATGCTTCTCTTGATTGAGAAAAAAGAGTGGAGCTCTAAGTATAATAAGTTGAATCAAGATTTGACAGAAGTGAAGGATGCTCTTGAAAGAGAAAAATCTGCTCATTTAATTGCCATCTCTGAGGCAGATAAGCGGTAAGAGAATCTGAGGAAGGAGAAAGAATGTGTGCTTGATGTAAGACTTTTTTATTATTATATAAATACTTGTATTAGTGTTAATTCTTCTTTGGTATTGCAGGAGGGGGAAGAGAGGCTAGCCAAAGGTCAATAGATTTAAAAATATGTCATCCTCCTTTGGTATTTCAGTTCTCTAGCCATAATTCCCCATTGTGCTCAATAGATTTAAATGTGAGTGTCATCCTCCTTTGGTATTTCTCGCTTTCCTATACATTGGTAGGTAGCATCTTGTATCCATGAAATTGTTGAATGCTTTACACATATATCAAGCAGAACAGTTACATGTAATGTCTTAATTCAGAGCATGTAATTGGGTTAACCTTACTGAGTGTCATTTTCCATCCGTAGCAAAGATCAGAACAAAGCTGAACCAAATTGCAGTTAAATTTCTTTGTTTTGCTTACAAAAAGGAGAAATGTGTGGTTTGGTTTGTGATTTTGAGTATAAAACCAGGCCATATAAATGCAGCATTTAAGCAGATTCAGTTTTAGTTTATTTAACCAAATATTTGGTGACACTAAATTCAGTTTCTTTATTTATTTTGACTTGCAGTATTAACTATTTAAGCTTTTTTCTCTTTTTTTTGTCTTTAATTAAGAACTTGTCGAGTTTATTTAAGCTTCAATAATTAAGTTAGAAAGGAAATTAAAATGTTTGTAGGTATGGAAATGTGTTCAAGACAAGCATATTAGGAAGCAGTGTGATAGTGTCGACGGAGGTGGAGGTGAACAAGGTGGTTCTGATGAACCAAGGGAACATGTTCATCCCTGCTGAGACCTAAGAAGCTGGGTTTGGGTATATACCTGATACTTTTGCTAAATGATTTTGATTGTATTGGCCTTTGATACAATTCATGTACAGGAATTGCTTATATTCATGGCATGAAGCATGCATCTGGAAATTTTGTTGTCATCATGGATGCTGATCTGTCACACCATGTAAGTTTTGCTGTTAACATGTAAATGACAGATTGTAGTTATTATTTGTGATTAAATTTGGAACAAATAATGAAAAATAAGAGAAGAATTAGATGAACTTCATTTTTAGTTTAGAGAATTATTAGTAGCAGAATTATGTTAACCTCTTCTTATTTATTTATTTTTCTTTGTCTGATCTGTTTAGTTCTTCTGCAGCCAAAATATTTGCCAAAATTCATTAGGTAAGAGAAACTTTCAATAAGTCATTTCTCACATTCTCGTTAACTGCCTATGCCATCTTTATATGAACACCTATCACCATTAATCTCTCACGTTTTTCAGCAAGCAAATGGAAGCTAGAGCAGATATAATTACTGGCACTTGTTATGTTAAAGGTGGTGGTGTTCACGGAGGGAATCTTATGTACAAACTAACAAGAAGGGGAGCAAATGTTATTGCTCAAACATTTTTATAGCCTGGTGTCTCTGATTTGACAGAATCATTTAGGTATTGATCTTGATACTTTGTATTAAATACATTGTTAATAGTAAGTTTCTGCCTTGCTTCCACAATTTGAAATCAATTTATTCTTGGTCTTGGTAGACTTTATAGGAAGTTTGTGCTTGAAGACATCATTAGTTGCTGCCTTAGTAAGGGATATGTCTTTCAAATGGAGATGATAGTCAGAGCATCCAGAAAAGGATATCATATTGAAGAGGTACATTTACATAATGATGTTTATAATTTTAACGGTTAACCTAGTTGTTCTGTTGACTTTCATTAGTCCATAGCTCATTATTTAGATGCATATTAGCATTAATCATTTATATACAACATATAAGTATGTGCTTTGTTTTGAGGCAATTAGTGCACTATTAGTGCTAGTTCCAACTGTAGTTGTGCCTTTTATTTGGTCACCTTGTGAAATTTTCCTTAACCTACAAAATTAGATAGGTCTTGGTCTTCAGTAGCTATCCATGAGATTTAGAATGATGTCGAACACATAAACAACTCATAAAAGAAAATTTTCTAATAGCATTGAATTGTCTGGACCTTGGAATTCTTCTCAGGATTAGCTTTATTATTTTCTATTGATCTTACTCTTTTTTGTGAGTTATATTATTTGCTTACCACTAGTTATAAACATTGCCGGCAGTTCAATACAGCGAAGTAAAGCATTTAATTAGTTAAAACTATGATGCTACAAAATTTCACATTTAATCTACATATGAAACTTCTCTCATGATGGTAACTTGAGGTTTAGGTTAGGTTCTGCAATCATTGTCTCGTTTGTCATTAATTTGTGAGTTATTAATATATCTAGATGCGGTTCATGATTTCTTATATAGTTAAAAAAACTTTATTACAGTTTTGAATAGAGTAGTAACTATTAAATAACAAGAGAATAATGTAATTTTACGTTACAGGTGAGTTTGAATGGTTTTGGAGATGTGGCTTCATCAGTTCCCAGTTCATCAGCTTTCTTCGAAAGTAGCTTGAAGAAGGTTATATCAAGAATCCCCAGTAGCAGCAAGGTTTCCTTCGAAAGATTCAAGATTGTGGTGATCGATGAAGACAAGCAGACAGATAAAGACAGATGGAAAGGGTTGGCCTATGATATCTCAGATGACCAGCAAGACATCACAAGAGGGAAGCGTATTTTGTAGTTTTTAATGTGTATTTTGTAGTTTTTAAAGGAAGTATATAATGTAATAGTTGTTGGAATTGTAATGCATGTATTACAAATTCACGGGTAGTTGTTATCACTTTGATTTTTTGTTAGATCTTGTCATGTGATTAACCACTATATTTGGTGTACAAGTTTATGTTAATAGTACGTTTTATATTGTTAATAGTAATTAAAATTGTTATGAAGGTTTTATATTGTCTAAATTTTATATTATCTATGAATTTTATTAGGTTTTATTATAAAGATTAAAAAAAATTAAACTTGAACAAACTTTTCGCCACGTTTTAAAAGTGTAGCTATTTCGTACAACAGTCACTTTTGGCCACACTTTAAAGCGTGGCGACAAAAAAACGTGGCCATAGGTCACCACAAGCGTGGCGATAGAGCAACCGGCACGCTAGCAACTGTGACCCTTTCAAAAGCGTGCCGTTTGCTTAAAAAGCATGGCAAAAAGCTATCGCTACGCTTTTTCCACTTTTCGCCACGCTTTAAAAGCGTAGCAAGATCCTGGTTTTCTTGTAGTGTGATTTTTGAAAATTAGAAGGGAGAGATAAGAAATAATAAATTTTGAAAAGATAAGAAGTTAGAAAGAGATTTTGAAATTAGAATTTTAAAAATATATGATTGAAAAAGATTTGATTGAAAAAGATATGATTGAAAAGATATGATTGAAAAACAAATTAAAAAGATTTGATTTTTAAAATTGATGACTTGACTAACAAGAAACTAAAGATATGATTCTAGAATTTAAAGTTTGAACCTTTCTTAATAAGAAAGTAATAAACTTGAAATTTTTTTTTGAATCAAAGCATTAATTGCTAGCAAGGATTTTTGAAAATATAAAATAAATTTAAGAAAAATATTTTTTTGAAAAATTAGTTTTAAAATTTTCAAAAACATTAGAAAAGAAAGATAAGATTTTAAAATTATGAATTAAAACATAAAAATTTGAAAAAATTTGAATTTGAAACGAAATTACCTCCCCTATGTCATCCTGCGTTAAACGCCCAGGATGCTACCTCTTTGGGCGTTTAACGCCCACTTTGCTACCTCTTTGGGCGTTTAAAACCTAGCCAGATACCCTGGCTGGCGTTAAACGCCAGAAATCCTTCTTTACTGGGCATTTTTCTAAACGCCCAGCTTTTTCTCTGTGATTCATCTGCTTTATGTTCTGAATCTTCATTTCTCTGTATTATTTACTTGAAAAGATATTTTTTTTAATTTTTAATGAGGAGAGAGAAAAATAACAAAATGACACAAAACATGAAAAATAAAGATCAGAACAAGTAATGCATGCAAGAACACTTTGAATGTCAAGATGAACACCAAGAAAACTTTGAAGATCATGATGAACATCAAGAACATATTTTTGAAAATTTTTAAGAAAAGAAAGATATGCAACACACCAAACTTAGAAATTTTTAATGTTTAGACACTATGATTTTGAAGATGCATATGAAAAACAAGAAAAGACACAAAACAGGAGAATTTAAAGATCAGAACAAGGAAAATCATCAAGAACAACTTGAAGATCAAGGAAGAACACAATGCATATGTTTTCGAAAATTAAGAAAAATTAAAGCATGCAATTGACACCAAACTTTAAATTTAACACTAGACTCAAACAAGAAACACAAAAATTTGTTGTTTTATGATTTTATTAAATTTTTTTGTATTTTTGTTTTTTTATTTTTTTATTTTTTTTCAAAAATAAAAATAAAAATAAAAGGAAGCTTAAACATAAAATAAAATTACCCAATCTAAGCAATAAGATGAATCGTCAGTTGTCCAAACTCGAACAATCCCCGGCAACGGCACCAAAAACTTGGTGCACGGAATCGTGATTCACACTTCTCACAACTCCGTTGCAACTAACCAGCAAGTGCACTAAGTCATCCAAGTAATACTTTATGTGAGTAAGGATCGATCCCACGGAGATTGTCGGCTTGAAGCAAGCTGTGGTCATCCTTGTAGATCTTAGTCAGGCGGATTCAAATGGTTATGAGGTTTTGATAATTTAAAAGATAAATAAAACATAAAATAAGATAGAGATACTTATGTAATTCATTGGTGGGAATTTCAGATAAGCATTTGGAGACGCTTTGTTGCCTCTGAAACTCTGCTTTCCTATTGCCTTCATCCAATCATGCGTGCTCCCTTCCATGGCAAGCTGTAGGATCCTCTCAGTGAAAATGGTCCAGCTACAGTTTTTGCATGGCTAATCAACTGTCGGATTTCTTGTCTCGAATGAAAAATACCAGGCACAGCTACCGCAGGGCTAATCATCTGTCAGTTCTTGCTAGCGTCAGAATAGAACCATTGTCCTTTTGCACACTGTCACTGCGCCCAAAATTCGTAAGTTTGAAGCTCTTCACAGTCATCCCTTCCCAAATCATACTCAGAATACCACAAACAAGGTTTAGACTTTTCAGATCTCAGGAATGCTGTCTATTGTTCTAGCCTATACCACGAAGGTTCTAATCTCAGATTCAGATGCACTGTTGTCAGGAGAGACGATGTGAATCTTTGATTAGAGACCCAAGAGAATATACTCCAGCTGGCATCCAATGACAACATTGAACATGATGTAGATCGCTTTGTGGTTGTCAGGCACGCGGATCTTGGCTAAGCGATTACTGAAGATAGTGGGTGATTGTCACGGGTTACCCCTTCAGTCTTGACTTAATTGAATTAAGTATGAGAGTATATCTTGGAGAAGAAGTAGGCGTGAATTGAAGGAAAAATAATAGTACTTGCATTAATTCATGAGGAACAGCACACCTCATCACCTTAATCTATGAGGTGTAGAAACTCTACCATTGAAAATACATAAGAACAAGGTCTAGGCATGGCCGAATGGCCAGCCTCCCAAATGGCATAAGAATTTGAAAACATGGGAAGAAGACCTGATCAAAGGATTGAAAAGTGGTCCAAAAATATGAATACAATAGTAAAAAGTGTTATTTATACTAAACTAGTAAACTAGGTTTACAGAAAATGAGTAGATAGTGCAGAAATCCACTTTCGGGGCCCACTTGGTGTGTGCTTGGGCTGAGCATTGAAGCTTTCATGTGCATAGGCCATTCTTGGAGTTAAACGGCAGGTTTGGTGCCAGTTTGGGCATTTAACTCCAGCTTTGGTGCCAGTTCTGGCGTTTTACGCCAGAAAAGGTCTTTTGTGGGCATTTTGACGCCAGTTTTGGCCATCAAATCTCGGGCAAAGTATGAAATATTATACATTGCTGGAAAGCTCAAGATGTCTACTTTCCAACGCAATTGAGAGCGCGCTAATTGGGCTTTTGTAGCTCCAAAAAATATACTTCGAGTGTAGAGAGGTCAGAATCCAACAGCATCTGTAGTCCTTTCTGAGCCTTTGAATCAAATTTTTGCTCAGGTCCCTGAACTTCAGCCAGAAAATACCTAAAATTACAGAAAAACACACAAACTCATAGTAAAGTCCAGAAATGTGATTTTTGCATAAAAACTAATAAAATTATACTAAAAAGTAATTAAAACATACTAAAAACTATGTAAAAATAATGCCAAAAACCATATAAATTATCCGCTCATCAGCTTTGCTCACTAATTGTATTTGATGATAGATTTTAAATTGATAACTTTTAAATTTTAAATTTGCACTACCCATGTTACTGATTCACTGTTCCTTCAGTGCTTTATGTTGTTGTTAATCATTGTGATGAGCGTTGTTAAAATTGGGTTGAAAAATGTTAATCTTTCTTCATTTTTCATTATTCTTAACTTCTGTTCTTATTAAAAAAATTGTATTTGGTGATCTTTTGATTTATTATATGCTTCATTTTTTTAATTTCACTCTGCTTCTAGGCTTTGAAATTAGTTTATGATAACTGTGATCCAATTATTTAGTTGGATAACTGATGTAATTATTGAGTTTAAGAGATTGAATTTTTTTGTTCTCATTATTAGTAAGACATGGATAGTTTAGAATTGATCTATTTCTTTCCTTTACTTCTGAAGTTCGTTATTTCAAAAGGTTCAGTGTTGGCTTCAACTTTCAAATAGGAATTAGGAGCTGATGAAGATAACAACATCTTCTGGAACTGAGTCTGTTGTTTCACTGCCTGATGGGAAAATAAAATATGATCTAGAATTATGATAGTACACAGTGATATTTTTTCCATTTGGCTGGATTCAGTGAGACAACTGGGAAATATTCTTGTTTGGTCTGATTAACTAACTTCAATATTTAACCTTGTTAATCATATCTTGCACAATTCAGACAAAAGCAGGGCTTATTTTGGTTGCCATAAATTCCTTCAAGAAAGTTCCTCTGAATGATAATGATGATATTAATGATTATGTTAAAGCCTACAAGCATAAAAGAATTAAAAGAGTCTATGTTTTTACTTTTTGATTTATCGTCTATCTTTAACTTGCGCATTGCAATTATTTTGCATATTTTGATGATTAATCACATTTAGTTGGTGATAGTTTGTGCAAAGTTTTAAATTTGAAAGATATTTTATGATGTTTATTTATAATTTACTTATTATTTTATCATGGAACGGTTTTTCGGTTGAACTACGGTTAGACCGGTTGGATTAATAAACCAGTGAACCAGTGACTAAAGCGATTTGATGACCGGTCTGATTTTTAGAACCTTGATCTAAAGTATCCAGGTTCGACTGAATTTTTTAAAATAAATAAATAAATTTATTTATTAAAATAGATAATTTGTAGCGTTTTTACCGATTTATATTTCTTTACTTATATCGTTTATAATATAAACAAAATAAGATGGTGCAGATATCATTTACACTGTAAATAAGATAAAACACCTTTATTATTGCATGTATCATGTTTGTAAACATGTTGTGAAATGTGCCTTATCTCGTTTATAATGTAAACAAAATTTCGTTTATACTATAAATGAAATAAAACTTAGGCACCACTATATAAAGAATTCGTTCGCAACGCCTCTTTTGTCAATTTCCTTGTCATTTACCTTCATTTCTCCCTTTCTCAAACGTTCCTCTTGATATTTGTGAGATATTTAGACTTTATAGCGCGTGTGGGCACACGAGACGAAGACTTCAACCGCCTGAACACGACTCGACACATTACAGGAGTGATCGACTTGAGTGTAATGTAATTATAGTTACGGTGCCTTTATGGATTTAGTGTTGTTATACATGTAGATTAGGCTATCATGTTATTAGAATTTGTTAGGTTGTGTGAAATGTAGCTAGAAATTAGTACATGTTAATTAATTAATTTAATTAAGATTATTAATTAACTTAATTGTAATTATTAGTTTTAATTTATTTCTTAAATATTTGTTCTATTTTTGCATGTATTTAGATCAAATTTTATATTGTCAATTTTAATTTTAAATATATTACATGTTGTTTGATAAATGATTTAAATATTAGATTTTTATAGTTAATTATTATGAAATATGAAATAATTGTTTATCATTAATTTTTATCTGTTTATGTCAAAATAAAATTATTTACAATTGAAATAAATTTGTTATTAAAATACATTTATCGTTTAGCTGAATGCGTACGCGTGGGTGACGCATACGCGTCGATGAGCCAAAATACCAGGGACGCTCAAGCGTATAGCACGCATACGCGTGGGTGCAACAATGCTCCGTTCTACAAAACAACGCTACGTTCTCCTGAAGCGTCATTTTGAATCAAATTCACTCCAGGTCCACTTAAAACCAAGCCAGCCCACAATTGCCAACCAATCAAGGCCACAAGAATCATCTAGAATAGTTAATTTTCATTTCATTGTAATTTGTTTTCAATTTCATTTCAATTTGTAATTTAGGATTGCCTATATGAAGGCCTTAGTTTATAGAATTAGTCATGCTGGATTGGGGAGAGTCCTCGGACCCTCTCTGTTCACCATCAGCCTCTTCTTCTTTTCTTTTTTTTTTCTTTCTTACCTGGTAAATATTTTCTAGTTATGAATTACTAACTTTTTCCATTGGGAAAGAGAGCTCTATTGCTATTTGATGGATTGATTGTTTTTATTCTTCTTCTTCTATTCATCTCTCTTGATTTACTAGAAAGAATTTCGTTCTTCTGGCTTAGCATTCAATTATCTTGGAAAAGAGATTGAATGCAATTGGGTTTTATGAGAACCTTGGAAGAGGAACATAAAACCATGCTTGAAATTCTTTCTCACACTTGAATAGATTTGGGTTTTGGAAAGGATATAGTAACATGAAATCTCTCTATTATTTGGGTCTAGGAAAGTGTGTGGTATAATCAGGGACCATTCTTCATCTCTCTTCATGAGCAATTAGACCAAAGAATTGGCTGATTATCAAAGATTTGAGAGATTGAGTCACCAAGGAATTGGGGCTTAATCCAACCCTCAACTTAATTCCCTTTCCCCTTGAGGTCATTCCTCTTAAGAAAATGGAAGAAGAGGAAGAAAGTTGAGAACAACATGTCAAGCTAATGACATTAAAAGAGCGCTTGTTGGGAGGTAACCTAATCGTAGGTAATATTTCTTTTCTTTTGCTTTGTTTATTTTCAATAATTTGGCATATGATTGCATTCTAAGTTTGGTGTTGCCATGCAACAAATTGATTTTCAATCTTCCCTGGGTACTTGCATCATTCTTAAATGAAAGTGTCACACTAAGTTTGGTGTGCCACTTATCTTTCATGCAATGCACCATGCATACCCTCTTAGTTTTGCAATCATATTGTCTTTGTTTCTCTCTTGTGCCTGTATTGTATCATTAATTTTGCTTGCTTAACCACATGTATTACTCACATCTTATTGTTCTGAGACATTTATGAACCATCATAGACCCCATCACCACTGTTTTAATTGTTGCCTGAGGATAAGCAAGCATTCTAAGCTTGGTGTGGGAAAGGGAAGAATAAGAGGAAAAAGACAACAACAATGAAGATGAACTACAAGGTGGTAACGCTCCTTTTTCCTCCTACTTATTTCCAGCACTTTAATTTGTATGATTGTCTTTATTTGTCTGTGTATGCATGTGTGTTGTGAATAAGAATAGCTTGATTGATGAATTGTAACATGTTGCTATGATATCATGACTACCATATTCAGCATTGTGAGTTTAAAAGCAATTTAGTTCCTTGCCTTTGTTGTTCCTCCCTCATGGCTCTTTGGTCCTCTCTACTTTCATGGAGGATAATGGAGTGCTCTTGGTGCTCCTTCCTTAGTAGCTCTATGTTGGAACTCAAATCTCCTAAAGAGATGTTGATTTTCTCCCAATAGTTGTGTGGAAAAAAGTGTATCTCTTGAGGCATCTCAGGAATTTCTTGATGAGGAGTTTTCTCATGCTCTTGTTGAGGTCCATGAGTGGGCTCTCTTATTTGCTCCATTCTCTTTCTAGTGATGGGCTTTTGAGATGAGTCTCTCTATCTCCCATGACTTGGAGTTGGAAGCAACTGCCTTCCCTTTTCACTTCCTAGAGATTTCTCCGGCCGTAGGTGCCATTAATGGTTATGGAAAAATAAAAAGCAACATTTTTTCCACACCAAACTTAAAAGGTTTGTTCATCCTCGAGCAAAAGAAGAAAGAAAGGAGGAGGAGAAGAAGAAATAGAGGAGATGGAGGTGTATTTATAGGGTAAGAGAGAGAGGGGATCCATGTGAGAATGGGTGTGTTTGGGAGAGAGATGGTTTGAATTTGAATGGGTGGGGGTAGGTGAGTTGTATGATGGAAAATAGTGGATGGATGTGAGTGGTGAAGAGATTATGGAAAGGTGTGAAGAGGAGTGAGAGTGAGTTGGGGTAGGTAGGGATCCTGTGGGGTACACAGATCCTGAGGTGTCAAGGATTTCTCATCCCTGCACCTTTCTGGCGTTTAAACGCCCTTTGTATGGCATTTCTGGCGTTAAACGCCAGGCTGATGCCCCCTTTCTGGCGTTAAACGCCAGTCTGGCTGCCAGTTCTGGCGTTTAACGCCCAAAATGCTGCCAAACTGGGCATTAAATGCCCATTCTGCTACCCTTAATGTCGTTTAACACCAGCCATACACCAGACACCCTTTTCTGGTGTAAAACGCCAGTCTGGCTGCCATTTCTGGCATTTAATGCCCAGAATGCTACCAGACTGGGCGTTAAACACCGATTCTGCTATCCTTACTAGCGTTTAAATGCTAGTAAGCTCGTCCTCCAGGGTGTGCTATTTTTGATGCTGTTTTTTATTTATCTTTAATTCTGCAGCTGTTTTTGTGACTCCACATGATCATCAACCTAAAGAAAACATAGACTAACACTAGAAAATAAAATGAAAAAGTAATTAATATAGATAAATAAAATTGGGTTGCTTCCCAATAAGCGCTTCTTTAATGTCGATAGCTTGACAGGAAGCTCCTACGGAGCTTCACAGATGCTCAGAGCATGGTTGTGGCCTCTCAACACCAAAATTAGAAGTTGAGTGTGGGGGCTCTGTCCGACTCTGTATTGAGAGAAGCTTTTCATGCTTCTTCTCCATGTTTACAGAAGAAGATCCTTGAGTCTTAAACACAAGGTAGTCTTTATTCAGTTGAAGGACTAACTCTCCTCTGTCTATATCAATCACAGCCCTTGCTGTGGCTAGGAAGAGTCTTCCAAGGATGATGGATTCATCCTCATCCTTCCCAGTGTCCAGGATTATGAAGTCAGTAGGGATGTAAAGGCCTTCAACCTTCACTAAGACATCCTCTACAAGCCCATAAGCCTGTTTCATTGATTTGTCTGCCATCTCTAGTGAGATTCTTGCAGCTTGTACCTCAAAGATCCATAGTTTCTCCATTCAGAGAGTAGCATTAGGTTGATACCTGATCCTAGGTCACATAGAGCCTTTTCAAAGGTCATGGTGCCTATGGTGCAAGGTATTAGGAACTTTTCGGGATCTGGTTTCTTCTGAGGTAATGTTTGCTGAATCCAGGTATTCAGTTCATTAATGAGCAATGGAAGTTCATCCTCCCAAGTCTCATTACCAAATAACTTGGCGTTCAGCTTCATGATTGCTCCTAGATACTGAGCAACTTGCTCTTCAATAGTGTCTTCGTCCTCTTCAGAGGAAAAATATTCATTAGAGCTCATGAATGACAATAGTAAGTTCAGTGGAATCTCTATGGTCTCTGTAGGAGCCTCGGATTCCTTTGGTTCCTCAATAGGGAACATCTCCTAAGTCTTCAACCACTTCTTCCTCTTCTTTAATAATCATAGGTTCCTCCAATTGTTCTAACACAAAGCAACATTCCTCATTTTCCACCGGAGTTTCCAATCTCTCTTTTATGCTATGCTCTTCATTTGATCCTCCACATGTGGCCATGGGAGTACCTTGAGTGTTCAAGCATTGGAAGGCTAACCAGTTTACTACCTCGTTCAAGATAGCCACGTATTCTAGTGCACTCCTTTGCATATCCTCTTGCTATTGAAGTAGCAAGGTGAGAGAATCATCCATTGGGGCTTGGGGGTGGATAGGAGGGTTCATTGTTTTGGAGAAAGAATTCATAATAGGGAAGTAGTTCTTTTTGGTAAGTATATGGGGATGGTGTACATTTGAGGTAGTTCTTAGAGGTATTGAGGTTGGAATGGTGGTAGTTCTATGTGTGGCTCATATGGCTCAAAAGGTGGTTGGTATAGTGGATAAGGATTAGGGTCATATGGAGGTGTTTGGTAGAAAGGGGCTTGTGAGTATGGTTGAGGGCTATGTAGAGGATATGGCTCATTGGCATATGGTGGTGGTTGTTGACAACCACAATGAGGATCACCACATCCATTAGATAGATATTCATTAGGAGTGGAATTATACCTATAGGAGACCAGAGGAGGTTGTTGCCAAAAAGGTTGTCCATAAGCTTGAGGCTCCTCCCACTTTTGGTTGTCCCATCCTTGATGCATATTCTCATTGAAATTACCATTTCCTACAACATAATTTGAACTAAACTCATAGCCAAAGGAGTGAGAATTCATGAGAGCAAAAAAAAATAAAAACAAAAACTAGTAACAAATAAAGAGAAAAAAACTCCTACAACTACCGAAAACTAAAAAAAGAAACAAAAGGCAAACATATTCACAATATTCACATATATACAATAACCAATAACAAGGCACACATTTAGAATTCCCCGGAAATGGTGCCATTTTGATGAAGAGAAATTGTTGTGTCGGTATAAAATTTCTCAATTGAAATATCGTTGCAAGTACAGTTCTAAACCAACAAACAATTCCTCAATAAAAAATTTGTTTGTCACGAGTAAAAATCCCAATAAAATAAACCAAAGTATTTAAACCTCGGGTCGTCTCTAAAGAAATTACAGGGAAGTGTGCTCAATTATTGGTTATGGATAAGTGTTTTTGGGGTTTTGGAATAAGAGACAAGAAAAATAAATGGCAAGAAAGTAAATGAAAACTCAAATGATAAAAAGGTCTTGGCAAGGGTTGATGGTTAAGGATCTTTATCCTTGTTACTAACCACAACATGATAATTGCAAGGATCAATCCAATTAAGTCATCCTCGAACAAGTGAAAGAAAGACAAATGAGCTTTATAAATCCCAATCCATAAGTCCTAGCCACCTCACTAATTAATCTTAGCGAAAGCTAGAGTCAATGGACACCAATTATCAATCACTTGGACATTAGCAACTCAAGTTCACCTAAGTTGCCATCCCAAGCCAAGAACACAAAAATCTACTCTAACATCCTTCCAAGCATTTTATCAAACACTTGGAAGGCATAAAAGGAAAGCATGGTAAAATGACAAGAAATGTAAATTCTAACAACTATCAAAAGCAAGAAATTAACAATAACAAGGCAATTAAACAATAAGAAACATAAAGCATAAATTGTATTAAAGGAAAATAAAAGGAACAAGAGTGCATTAACAAAGATTAACAAAATAAAGAAAACTACAAGAGAAGTAAATTGCTAGAACAAATAAAAGTAAAAGGAAATTAAAGCAAAAGAAGAGATAGATCTAGATCTAAAAAGGAAAATAAAACTAAGAACCCTAATCTAGAGAGAGGAGAGAGCCCCTCTCTCTAGAATTCTACATCTCTCTCTAAAACTAAAGTGTATGAATGATCCCCCCTTTGACCCATCTTGAATTCTGCATGTAATAGCCTCAGAAATGAGTTGGATTTGTGTCTGGAAAGCTCAGAAATCATCCCCAGCATTTTCACTTTAATGAGGTCATGCGTACGCGTCGTTTGACATTTTCCCATCCATGCATATGTGTCTGTTACGCGTATGCGTCGCCATGCGACTTCATCTTCCACGCGTGAGCGTATGTCACACGTGGGCATCGGTGAGTGCACTCCAAATCCTTGATTTTCCATGAGTTCTCCACTTTGCATGCTTTTCTCTTCATTCCTTTGATCCATTTCTAGCCTTTTCAACCTGAATTCACTAACAAACACATCAAGGCATCTAGGAGAATCAAAGGTGAATTAAAATTAGCAAATTAAAGGCCTAAAAAGTATGTTTTCACTCTTAAGCACAAATTAGGAGAAAATCATGAAACCATGCTATTTCATTGAATAAATGTGAGAAAAGGTGATAAAATCCCCTAAATTAAGCACAAGATAAACTCTAAAAATGGGATTTATCAGATATCATCAAAATAAACAACCACAAATTTACCTAAAAACTCTTGCAAAACATGATTTATTAATCTCATGAATGTACTAGGTGCATTAGCCAAACCAAATGGCATAACTAACCACTCATACAAATCATATTTAGTTTTGAAAGTTGTTTTCCATTCATCACCAAGTTTCATTCGTATTTGATGATAACCACTCCTTAAATTTATTTTAGTAAAAATATCAAAACCATGCAATTCATCAAGCATATCATCAAGTATAGGAATAGGATGGTGATACTTTACCGTAATATTGTTTACAACTCTGTAGTCAACACACATCCTCCATGAGTCATCCTTCTTGGTCACCAACAGTAATGGAACAGCACAAGGACTCATGCTTTCTCTCACAAAACCCTTAGCCAAAAGGTCCTCGACTTGCCGTTGCAGTTCCTTCGTCTCCTCGGGATTAGTTCGGTAAGCTGGCCAGTTAGGAATGCTTGATCCGGGGACAAAGTCAACCTGATGCTCAATGCCTCATAACAGAGGTAAACCTGAGGGCATCTCATCCGGAAAGACATCTCCAAATTCCTGCGAGAGTGGAATAAAAGCACCAGGTAGCTCATGGTTAGTTTCAATGGTAGAAAGTAAAGACTCTCTAAATCACACTAACACCAATGCTTTATTTCCAAAATTAGCATGCTTCAGATCCCTCTCTTTTGCATAAAAACATATTGTGTGGGCACTCTCACTCTCCACAGATATTTCTCTTTTAGAACTCTCTTTTTCACTCAAACCCCTAACTCTTTTTCTCACATGTTTCGTCTCTCAGAACCCTCTCTTTACCCTTTGGTTTTTCAATTTTCCAACATCCTAAAGACTCTTTAGTAGATTTATGCATGCTCAATTGCTCTAGGTACACTTCTTTAGAAGACAAAAGTGCAAGGGTAATCTTCTTCCCAAGGTAAGTAAAGGAGTATTGGTTTGTGAAACCATCATGGACCACCCCCTATCATACTACCATGGACGACCTAGGAGTAGATGATAAGCCTGCATGGGAGCCACGTCACAAAGTACCTCGTCACTATATCTCCCAATAGAGAACTGTACGCGGGCTTGCTTCATAACCTTCAGTTCACCAACATCACTTAGCCACTCCAGTTTGTAAGGGTGAGGGTGTTTGGTGCATTTCAACCTCAATTTTGTGATCAAAGTAGAGCTAGCAACATTTGTATGACTTTTAGCATCAATGATCATGAGTCCAACCTTACCTCCCAATAAAACTTTTGTATGAAAGATGTTCTCTTGCTGTTCTAGACGATCGTCCTTGGCTTATATATTTAAAATCCGCCTAGTAACAAGGGCCTCGCCACTAACAGCATACTCAACTATATCTTTATTATCTGTAGCATCATCCGCATGTGGCATGTCCTCATACCCATCTAAGTTATCAGATTCTGAGAAAATATCATTTTCTTTAATGACCATGGTCCTTTTATTTGGACACTCGGAAGCATAATGGCTTAATCTGTGGTACTTAAAGCAGACAATATCACAATGCCGTGCAGGAGGTTTAGAAGTGGAATTAGGCGTGTGCGTCTTCCTGTGCTACACTGTACACTTCTCCTTTGATTTAGTAGGTTTAGATCCAGTCTTCTTCCCGAAATTAGCACCTCTAGAATCCCACCTTGAAGTAGGATTGGAAGAAGTATGCAACCCTCTCACCTTTTGCTGTGTTTCCACCTTGATAGCTAGGTCTTCCATATTCACAAATGATTTGCAATGTCTCGGTTCAGCCCACTCAAAAAACATGTCATAGTAGCCTCAGAATTTATCTCAATATTTGCTTGGATTAGCAGCATCTCCATCTCCTTATGATACTCATCCACATACTTAGAACCTTGGTATAACAGTTGGAGCCATTGATGGAGCTCCCTGTAGTAGTAAGAAGGGACAAACGGTTGTCGCATGACCTTCTTCATCTTCTCCCAAGATTGAATCGGTGGTTTTGCATTCTGTCTTCTCTTTATGTCCAGCTCAGCCAACCAGACAAGGGCATAATCTGAGAATTCTACAGTCGTTAGTCTTACCTTTTTCACATTAGAGTAGTTGTGACACTAAAATAGGAGCTCCATCTTTTGTTCCCATTCCAGGTAAGCTTCAGGGTCACTTCTGCCTTTAAATTTTGGGATGCACATTTTGATAGCATTGTGGTTACTATCAAGATCTTCCCGTTGTCCATGACGTCGAGATCTGGGCGAAGTCTCCTCCTCAGACTCCACAGAATGATTATGAACAGAATCTCGGGACCGCACTCTTCGACCATGGGAAAAAGAATTGATTCGGGAATCCATGTCATCAAGATGCTATTCAATCCTTGTCGGGGTTTCCTTCGTTGTTAGCCGTCAATGAACCTGCAAAAGAAAACACCTCACAACACTCTTCTCACGTATATCACTCAGAGTAGAGCCCTCATGTTTTCACTCAATATGTGGATTTTACCCTTTGTTGAACTCACCACTCTTGCCTTTTCCACTATTGGATTGCTTTAACAAGTTGCACTTCAGGAGATGAAGAATTGAGACATCAAACTAAGATAATCTAAATGATAGAGATGTTCAACTAGACAAGAAGACAATTAAAGTATGTGACAAAGGAAGGAAAACAAGAAGTGATACTAAGATGACAAAAACTAGCAAAATTGAATCCTAATTGGAACCCGAAAGTTTGAAAGGATAAAACAAAGGGAAAATTTGAAATTTTGTATTTTTTTAAGTTTTTTTTTGTTCACTTGAATAAACAAAAATTGTAATAATAGAATTTAAGAAAGAAATTTTCGTTTTTTTTAAGGTGAATTTACAAAAATTAAAGAGAAAAAAACAAAGAGAGTAAACAAGACCCATGAAACGTGTAGATAAATAAGAATTTACCTACGACCTGTAACTGATACCAGATGACAAGAAAATAAAAAGGATAGATAAGGGGTGACAAGAAAAGAATGGCAACAAGAAAAGGAATTTATTGGCATAAAGAAACACTCCTCAAAAGACACAGTGGAAACATAAAGATAGATAAAGGTTTTCTTACTAGACCTCTAAAAAACCTGTTCCTAACAACCTAGGTTACTGATGAGCGGATAATTTATACGCTTTTTGGCATTGTTTTTAGTATGTTTTTAGTATATTTTAATTAGTTTTTATTATATTTTTATTAGTTTTTAGTTAAAATTCACTTTTCTGGACTTTACTATGAGTTTGTGTGTTTTTCTGTGATTTCAAGTATTTTCTGGCTGAAATTGAGGGTCCTGAGCAAAAATCTGATTCAGAGGTTGAAAAGGACTGTAGATGCTGTTGGATTCTGACCTCCCTGCACTCGAAGTGGATTTTCTGGAGCTACAGAAGCCCAATTGGCGCGCTCTCAACGGCGTTGGAAAGTAGACATCCTGGGCTTTCCAGCAATGTATAATAGTCCATACTTTTCTCGAGATTTGATGGCTCAAACTGGAGTTGCAAATCAGCTTCAGAATTCCCAGCGTTTAACGCTGGAACTGGCATAAAAATTGGAGTTAAACGCCCAAACTGGCATAAAAGCTGGCGTTTAACTCCAGAAAAAGTCTCTACACATGAAAGCTTCAATGCTCAGCCCAAGCACACACTAAGTGGACCCAGAAGTGGATTTTTACGTCATTTACTCATTTCTGTATACCCTAGGTTACTAGTTCACTATTAATAGGATCTTTTGACATTGTATCTGTACCTCATGACACTTTACACGTTTCTCATTGTATCTTCTACAGCATGAGTCTCTAAACCCCATGGTTGGGGGTGAGGAGCTCTGCTGTGTCTTGATGGATTAATGCAATTACTACTGTTTTTCATTCAATCATGCTTGCTTCCATTCTAAGATATCACTTGTTCTTAAACCTGATGAATGTGATGATCCGTGACACTCATCATCATTCTCAACTATGAACGTGTGCCAGACAACCACCTCCGTTCTACCTTAGATTGAGTAGATATCTCTTGGATTCCTTAATCAGAATCTTCGTGGTATAAGCTAGAATTGATGGCGGCATTCAAGAGAATCTGGAAGGTCTAAACCTTGTCTGTGGTATTCTGAGTAGGATTCAATGATTGAATGACTGTGATGAGCTTCAAACTCCTGAAGGTTGGGCGTTAGTGACAGACGCAAAAAGAATCACTGGATTCTATTCCAACCTGATTGAGAACCGACAGATGAATAGCCGTGCCGTGACAGGGTGTGTTGAACATTTTCACTGAGAGGATGGGAGGTAGCCATTGACAACGGTGAAACCCTACATACAGCTTGCCATGGATGGAGCCTTGCGTGCTTGAAGAAGAAGACAGTAGGAAAGCAGAGATTCAGAAGATAGAGCATCTCCAAAACCTCGACCTGTTCTCCATTACTGCAAAACAAGTACTTATTTCATGTTCTTTTGCTTTTTACAATCAACCCTGATAATTATTGATATCCTGACTAAGAGTTACAAGATAGCCATAGCTTGCTTCAAGCCGACAATCTCCGTGGGATCAACCCTTACTCACGTAAGGTACTACTTGGACGACCCAGTGCACTTGCTGGTTAGTTGTGCGGAATTGCAAAAGTGTGATTGCAATTTTGTGCACCAAGTTTTTGGCGCCGTTGCCGGGGATTGTTCGAGTTTGGACAACTGACGGCTTATCTTGTTGCTTAGATTAGGACTGTTTTATTTTTGTTGGTTTAGAGTCTTTTAGTTGAGTCTAGTTTCATATTTTAAGTTTGGTGTCAATTGCATGCTTTTATTTTTCTTTTAATTTTCGAAATTGCATGTCCTTAGTCCCTTTTTGATCCTTAAAAATTCTAAGTTTGGTGTCCTCTTTGTGTTTTTCCCTTAAAATTTTTGAAAAATTAGTGTTTGATTTTCTAAAAATTTTAAGTTTGGTGTCATTTTGTTGTTTTTCTCTTTCCTCATTTCAAAAAAAAAAATCAAATCTTTTTCAAAATAATTTTCAACCATATCTTTTCAATTGCTGATTCCAAAATCTTTTTAATTGACTAATTGATTTAGTTTTCAATTTGCTTTGATCTTATTTTTCTTTTAGTTTTCGACATTTTATTTTATTTTCCATTTATTTTATTTTATTATTTTCGGTCATTTTTTAAAAAAAATATATTTAAAAATAAAATAAAATCTACATCATTTCCCTTTCTCCATCATGGACCTGAGTGGAATTGAGCAGTCCAGAAGGACTTTGGGGTCATATGCTAACCCCATTACAGCTGCATATGGGAGTAGCATCTGTATACCTCCCATCAAAGCAAGCAGCTTTGAGCTAAACCCTCAACTCATTATCATGGTGCAGCAAAATTGCCAGTATTCTGGTCTTCCACAGAAAGAACCTACTGAGTTTCTGGCACAATTCTTACAACTTGCTGACACAGTACGTGATAAAGAGGTGGATCAGGATGTCTACAGATTATTACTGTTTCCATTTGCTGTAAAAGATCAAGCTAAGAGGTGGTTAAACAACCAACCTACAGCAAGCATAAAGACATGGAAACAATTATCAGACAAATTCCTGAATCAATTTTACCCTCCAAAAAGGATGACACAGCTAAGGCTGGACATCCAAGGCTTTAAACAAGAGGATAATGAATCCCTTTACAATGCCTGGGAGAGGTATAGAGGTATGCTAAGAAAATGCCCCTCTGAAATGTTTTCAGAGTGGGTACAGTTAGACATCTTCTACTATGGGCTTACAGAAAAAGCTCAGATGTCTTTAGATCACTCAGCTGGTGGATCTATACATATGAGGAAGACGATTGAAGAGGCTCAAGAGCTTATAGATACTGTTGCTAGAAATCAATATTTGTACTCTAGCAATGAGTTCTCTACAAAAGAAGAAGTTATGGCAGTAGCCACTGATCCTAGTCCTCAAGAACAGATGGTTGAGCTTAATTAGCAATTACAACTGATGACAAAACAATTAGCAGAATTTAAAGAGATGCTCCAAGAAACTAAAATTGCTAACAAGAACATAGAACTGCAGTTGAATCAGGCAAAACAGCAGATATCTAAACAGATAACAGAAGAATGTCAAGCAGTTCAACTGAGGAGTGGGAAGACATTGAATAACACTGCTCAAAGTAGCAAAAAACCAAATAAGGAACAATTGACAGAGGATAACCAAACCACTGTCCAAAATCCCTCTGAGGACAGTAAGAGCCCAGAGAGGAATACTTTTGGCGTTCAAACGCCAGAAAAGGGGGGAAAGCTGGCGTTAAACGCCCATTCCCTGCCCAGTTCTGGCGTTCAAACGCCAGAAAAGGGAGAGAAGTTGGCGTTAAACGCCCAAACTTTACCCAATCCTGGCGTTCAGACGCCAAGGGAGGATCAGACACCTGAGAGTGCTGACAATAATCCCTCTAAAAAGGCTTCTTCAACCACTTCTGTAAGGAATAAACCTGCAGCAACTAAGGTTGAAGAATATAAAGCCAAGATGCCTTATCCTCAGAAACTCCGCCAAGCGGAACAGGATAAGCAATTTGCGCGCTTTGCAAACTATCTAAGGACTCTTGAAATAAAGATTCCGTTTGCAGAGGCACTTGAGCAAATACCTTCTTATGCTAAGTTCATGAAAGAGATCTTAAGTCATAAGAAAGATTGGAGAGAAACTGAAAAAGTATTTCTCACTGAAGAATGCAGTGCAATCATTCTAAGAAGCTTACCAGAAAAGCTTCAAGATCCAGGAAGCTTTATGATACCATGCACATTAGAAGGTGCTTGCACCAAGACAGCCCTGTGTGATCTTGGAGCAAGCATCAATTTAATACCTGCATCCACTATCAGAAAGCTTGGGTTGACTGAAGAAGTCAAACCAACCCGGATATGCCTCCAACTTGCTGATGGCTCCATTAAATATCCATCAGGCATAATAGAGGACATGATTGTCAAGGTTGGGTCATTCGCCTTTCCAACTGACTTTGTGGTGCTGGAAATGGAGGAGCACAAGAGTGCGACTCTCATTCTAGGAAGACCTTTCCTAGCAACTGGACGAACTTTTATTGATGTACAAAAAGGGGAAGTAACCCTGAGAGTCAATGAGGATGAGTTCAAGTTGAATGTTGTAAAAGCTATGCAGCATCCAGACACACCAAATGACTGCATGGGCGCTGACATTATTGACTCTCTAGTGGAAGAGATCAATATGACTGAAAGTCTAAAATCAGAGCTTGAGAACATCTTCAAGGATGCTCCGTCTGATCAGGAAGAACCAGAGGGAACAAAAGAATTTTTGAAAATTCCTCAGGAGGAGGATAAGCCTCCCAAACCTGAACTCAAACCATTACCACCATCCCTAAAGTATGCATTTCTGGGAGAGGGTGACACTTTTCTAGTGATTATATGCTCTGCTTTAAATCCACAGGAAGCGGAAGCACTGATTCAAGTGCTAAGGACACACAAGACAGCTCTTGGGTGGTCCATAAGTGATCTTAAGGGCATTAGCCCAGCTAGATGCATGCACAAGATCCTGTTGGAGGATAATGCCAAACCAGTGGTCCAACCACAAAGGAGGCTAAATCCTGCCATGAAGGAGGTAGTGCAGAAAGAGGTCACTAAATTACTAGAGGCCGGGATTATTTATCCTGTTTCTGATAGCCCCTGGGTGAGCCCTGTCCAAGTTGTCCCCAAAAAGGGAGGCATCACAATGGTTCATAATGAAAAAAATGAACTGGTTCCTACAAGAACAGTCATAGGGTGGCGTATGTGTATTGACTACAGAAGGCTCAATACAGCCACCAGAAAGGATCATTTTCCTTTACCATTCATAGACCAAATGCTAGAAAGACTAGCTGGTCATGATTATTACTGCTTTTTGGATGGCTATTCAGGTTACAACCAAATTACAGTAGATCCTCAAGACCAAGAGAAAACAGCATTTACTTTCCCTTCTGGCGTGTTTGCCTACAGGAGGATGCCTTTTGGTCTGTGTAATGCTCCTGCAACCTTTCAGAGATGCATGCTATCCATCTTCTTTGATATGGTGGAGAAATTCCTGGAAGTCTTCATGGATGACTTCTCAGTATATGGAGACTCATTCAGCTCCTGTCTCAACCACCTAGCACTTGTCATGAAAAGGTGCCAAGAGACTAACCTGGTTTTAAACTGGGAGAAATGTCACTTTATGGTGACTGAGGGAATTGTCCTTGGGCACAAAATTTCAAGCAGGGGAATAGAGGTGGATAAGGCAAAGGTAGAGGTAATTGAAAAATTACCACCACCTGCCAATGTTAAGGCAATCAGAAGCTTTCTGGGGCATGCAGGATTCTACAGAAGGTTTATAAAGGATTTTTCGAAAATTGCAAAACCTTTGAGCAACCTACTAGCTGCTGACACACCATTTGTGTTTGACACACAGTGTCTGCAGGCATTTGAGACCCTGAAAGCCAAGCTGGTCACAGCACCAGTCATCTCTGCACCAGACTGGACATTGCCATTTGAACTAATGTGTGATGCCAGTGACCATGCCATTGGTGCAGTGTTGGGACAGAGGCATGACAAGCTTTTGCACGTCATTTATTATGCCAGCCGTGTTCTAAATGATGCACAGAAGAATTACACAACCACAGAAAAAGAGTTACTTGCAGTGGTCTATGCCATTGACAAGTTTAGATCCTATTTAGTGGGATCCAAAGTGATTGTGTACACTGACCATGCTGCTCTTAAATACTTACTCACAAAGCAGGATTCAAAACCCAGGCTTATAAGATGGGTGTTGCTTCTGCAAGAGTTTGATATAGAAATAAGAGACAGAAAAGGGACAGAGAACCAGGTAGCTGATCATCTGTCCCGAATAGAACCAGTAGCTGGGGCGTCCTTCCCTCCTACTGAGATTTCTGAGACTTTCCCAGATGAGCAACTCTTTGCCATCCAGGAAGCTCCATGGTTTGCAGATATTACAAATTATAAAGTTGTGAGGTTCATACCACAGGAGTACAGCAGAGTGCAAAGAAAGAAATTAATTTCAGATGCCAAGTACTACCTATGGGATGAGCCATATCTCTTTAAGAGATGTGCAGATGGAATGATCCGCAGATGTGTACCCAGAGAAGAAGCACAGAGGATCCTGTGGCATTGCCATGGATCACAGTATGGGGGACATTTTGGAAATGAGCGAACAGCCACTAAGGTCCTCCAATGTGGCTTCTACTGGCCTACTCTCTATAAGGATGCCCGAGAGTTTGTGCGTAACTGTGACAGCTGCCAAAGAGCTGGTAACTTACCTCATGGATACGCCATGCCTCAGCAAGGGATCTTAGAGATTGAGTTGTTTGATGTATAGGGAATTGACTTTATGGGTCCATTCCCACAATCATACTCAAACACTTACATTCTGGTGGCAGTGGACTATGTATCTAAATGGGTAGAAGCAATTGCTACACCCACTAATGATACTAAAACCGTGCTGAAATTCCTCCAGAAACACATCTTCAGCAGATTTGGTGTTCCCAAAGTCATAATCAGTGATGGGGGTACTCATTTCTGCAATAAACAGCTTTACTCCACTATGGTCCGATATGGAATTAGCCACAAAGTGGCTACCCCGTATCACCCACAGACAAATGGGCAAGCTGAAGTCTCTAACAGAGAGCTAAAAAGAATCCTAGAACGGACTGTAATAGCCCGAAGAAAGGATTGGGCAAGGAGCTTGGATGATGCTCTGTGGGCGTACAGAACAGCATTCAAGACCCCAATAGGAACCTCACCATACCAACTTGTGTATGGCAAGGCCTGTCATCTGCCCGTGGAACTGGAACATAAAGCCTACTGGGCAACCAGATTCCTAAACTTGGATGCTAAGTTAGCTGGTGAAAAGAGATTACTCCAGCTAAATGAGCTAGATGAATTTAGACTCAATGCCTTTGAAAATGCAAAGATTTATAAGGAAAAGGCAAAGAAGTGGCATGACAAGAAGTTGTCATCCAGAGTCTTTGAGCCAGGACAAAAAGTTCTGCTCTTCAACTCTAGGCTCAGATTGTTTCCAGGAAAACTTAAATCCCGGTGGAGGGGTCCATTTGTGATTACAGGAGTGTCACCATATGGATATGTTGAGCTTCAGGATACTGACTCTGACAAGAAGTTCATTGTTAATGGACAGAGGGTCAAACATTATCTTGAAAGCAATTTTGAGCAAGAATGCTCAAAACTGAGACTTGAGTGATTCTCAGTGAAGGTCCAACTAAAGACAGTAAAGAAGCGCTTGCTGGGAGGCAACCCAGTCATTAGCAGGTTATATGTTTTGTTTCTACAAGGGCAATTATCAAAATTGAAGGAATTCACAGAGTTACAGAAGGATTCAGTGCAAAAAGCAGAGAAAAAGAGCTTACTGGCGAAAAAATGGCATCCATTCTGGGCGTTTAACGCCAGTAAAGGTGCCATTTTGGGCGTTAAACGCCAGAATGGGCACCATTCTGGGCGTTTAACGCCAGGTGTTCAGCATCCTGGGCGTTTAACAAAACGCCCAGTGACAAAGGGGATTCTGGCGTTTAACGCCAGCCAGGGTACCTGGCTGGGCGTTAAACTCCCACAATGGCTAGCAAATGGGCGTTAAACGCCAGAATGGATGCCATTCTGGACGTTTAACGCCAGAAAGGTGGGGGACTGAGATTTTGCTTTCCGATTAAATTTTTTTCAAACTTTCCTTTTTTGACCCATACTTTTCTACATAAACACATTTCAAACTTTCATCATTCACCTTCAAATCTTCAAAAATTAAAATCATTCTTCAAATCTCTCTCAAATCCTTCCCAAATCTTGTTCAATAAACTCAACTTTCTCTCAAATTCTTTCCATATCTTCTCAAATCTCCTTCCAATTTTTCGAAATCTCTTCCCCCCTTATAAATACACGTTCGGCCTCCCTATTTCCCCACACCATTCGAATTTGCTCTTCTCCTCTCTCTCCTCTTTCCTTTCTTTTGCTTGAGGACAAGCAAACCTCTAAGTTTGGTGTGCTTTTCCGTGATCACTAAGCCAAGATTCATCAAGATCATGGCTCCTAAGGGAAAACAAACCAATTTAAGAGGAAAGAAAGAGAATAATCCAAAGAATCTTTGGAATCAAGAGAAGTTCTTAACCAAAGAACATGAAGACCATTATCATAAAATAATGGGTCTGAGGTCAGTGATCCCGGAAGTCAAATTCGATCTAAAAGAAGATGAATATCAGGGGATCCAAGAGCAAATTCGAAACAGAGGATGGGAAGTTCTAACTGATGACATGTCATCATATACCTATTTTCTATGCTTTTTCATCTCTTTTGTAATTGTAGCATGCATAGAAAACTAGCTTGCCATGAACATTGAGTTGCTATTCTTCTTACCTTGGATTGTCAATCTTTATTGCATGATTCTTTTCTTGCTTGGGGACAAGCAAGATTTAAGTTTGGTGTTGTGATGACATGTCATCATATACCTATTTTCTATGCTTTTTCATACAAGAAATTGATGATTTGTGCATAAATATTGAATGCTTTTTGTACTTAAATGATATATTTTCTTGATATTTTAATTTTATAAATCTTGTAGGAAATAAGAAGAAAAAGAAGCAAAGAAGCACAAAAAAAAGGAGAAAAAAAGAGCTTTGGGGTACATTTTGAAGTTGGGTACACTTTGGAGCCTTAGGCCACGCTTTTAAAAGCGTGGCCCATGACCAAATCAAGAAAGGAAGCAGCCAGCACGCACACGATCCTGCCCTTGCCAAGGGCAGGGCAGAATTGTGAAGCAAAGTGTGGTTGGAAGCAAGAATTTTCGCTAAGTTAAAATCTGGCCGCACACAGCATGACCATGCCTACTTCAAAGGGCTATAACTTGAGCTACAGACGTCCAATTGATGTGCTTCCAGTTGCGTTGGAAAGCTGACATTCAGAGCTTTCCAACGATATATAGCAATCCATATTTGGCGCAAAATTGAGGCAGGAACGAAAGGCATCTTTAAGGGCCATGAGAAAGCAAGAAACTAGGCCTTACTTTGGTGCCAAGAAAGCCAAGGAAATTAAGTAGCGTGTGTTTCGGCCATGGTTCGAACTTGGGACATCAAAGTGAAAACACTGCCCTGCCCTCCGCGAGGGCAGGGCAGCATTTGGGTTGGTGCACAAATCTAGCGCACCATGGCACGTTCTGGCAGCATCTGGCGCACCATGGCACGTCCCTGGCAGCATCTGGCGCACCAACCTCAATCCTGGCAGCACCAAAATTTCCTGCCCTGCCCTCATCCTATGCACCAAGCTCAATTCTGGCGCACCAATTTTCAATTCTGGCGCACCAATTTCTGATTCTGGCAGCACCAAGGAATTTCTGGCGCACCAACTTTTCCTGCCCTGCCCTTGGCGCGGGCAGGGCAGCATCTCACGCACCAAGGACGCACCACCATGCACCAATTTTCTGCCCTGCCCTCCACAAGGGCAGGGCAGCCTCCTGGGAGCAACATGGGCCAAAATCAACCAAAATTCAAATTAATTCAATTCTTCAACAAATTGAATCAAGGCCAACCAAACCCATTTCTCCTCAAATCCAAAGCAAGCAAAGCCCACTAAACATGACTCAAAGGCACATGAATCAATTAAATTAGGATTTTTATTTTTAATTTGTTTTAATTTCATTTTTATTTTTCACTTTGTAAAGCCTATATAAAGGCATCATTTTCATCTTTGTAGGGGAGCTCTTTCCTTTATTTTTTTCTGTCTTAAATCTGGGATTGAGAGTGAAGGAATTCTGTTTCCCTCTTGGTCTAAGATTTCTCTTGTTATTCTTCTGCAAAATTTCAGTGAATTAAGGATTTCTCTTGTTTTGAACCAAAACTCTTTTTACTGCTTTCATCTTCTTTCCATCTGCAATTGTTCTTGGTTGGATCAAGGAAGGGAGTGAGATCTAGACTTGTTTTCTAGTCTCTTTGATTCCCTGAGATCTTAAATTTTATTTTGCAATTGAGTTGAGTTCTTAGCTGCTCTTCTATTTTTACTGTTCCATTGGCTTTCAATTTACTTTCAAGCAATTTAATTCTTCTGCACTTGTTCTTCATTTTACACTTTTGTTCATGATCCTAATTTACTTTCCTGCAAGTTAAGCTTTCTGCAATTATTCTAAGTGCTGCTCTCATTTAATTTCCAGCACCCCAGCCCCCTTTACATTTGATGCAATTTAGAATTCTTGCAATTTAAGTTTCAGCTATTTTACTTTCTTGTTCTTTAAGTTTCCTGCCATTTACATTCTGCAACTTTATCATTCCTGCAATTTACTTTCTGCTGCAACAATTCTCACTCACCAATGTTAGCTTGACTAAACTAATCACCCACTAAAATTGCTTGATCCATCAATCCCTGTGGGATCGACCTCACTCTTGTGAGTTATTATTACTTGATGCGACCCGGTACACTTGCCGGTGAGTTTTGTGTTGGATCGTTTTCCACACATCAAGTTTTTGGCGCCGTTGCCGGGGATTGATTAGATCAACAATGATTAAGTGGGTGAGAAGTCTAGATCAAGCATTTTCTTTATTTTTGTTCTCTGTTCTAAGTTGAAACCAAGGTGTTTGAGTTATTGCCTCACTAAGAAATTCATCTTTGAGATATGAATTTCAATTTCCCTTGGTGTTGTGTTTTACAAAATTCAAATGGAGTTCAACTCATCTTATGATCAAACAAATTTTATGGGATATTACCCACCATCACCAATCTCTAATGGTGGCTGGGAATATCACCAAGAGAATACACATTCTGAGCACTCTAATTCATGGAGATTTGCTTCAGAGACACAAGATGAGCAAGAAAATCATATGGGATACCAACCACCACCACAAAATGATTCATATCATTATCCTTATGGTGGATGGAAGTATCACCAAAGAATGGAAGAGCATCCACCCTCACGTCCCAGTTTCTCATTTGAAAGTTCTTCATCACTTGATCATGATTACTCTCAACCTTCATCTCTTGAACTAACAGATTGGGATTACCTTCAAGCCATTGAAATACATAGAAAACTCGTGGAAAGATACACACAACCCCAATCCTGGACAGAAATCGTATTCAAGAAGATGAATGAGTTCTCAGAGCAAACAAGGAGGAATTTAGAACCATCCAACAGTGAGGATGAAGACAAATTTCTAAAGGATAAAGAGGAAGGGCAAGATAAGGAGGCTACTGCATCAAGTGAACTTTCAATGAAGAATGAGGTGGTTGAAAATGAAACTGCACTTGAGATGAAAAGGGAACCTAAACATTCACAACCCTCACAAACTTCCCTTGAATCTGTGATCGAAAAATATGAAGAGGAGATGAAGAAATCTTGGGAAGAACAACAAACCTCCTCCATAAAAGGACTATTAAGTCAAATGTTGGGTGCAAGGGAGGAAGTGGAGGAGCAAGAAAGTGAGGAAGTCATTCCAAACTCAAGTGAAGCAGAGAAGTACATAGAGGAAAAGCTCATGGAGCCACCAATTCAAAAGGCCCTGGATGAATACAAAACTCCAATAATCACACAGCAACCAAGTCTTGAATCCAAAGAAGTGAAGGCAACTAACAAGAGCACCAATTCTGTCCCTAATCCAGCAAGCAAGATCAATCAAGCCATTTGCAAAAGGAAGCTTGCTGAGGAAAGGCCAAGGCAAGGGACAGTAGCTGAATCTTCTCCCCATTTGAGGTCATTCCTCTTAACAAATTGGAAGAAGAGGAAGAAAGTGAAGAGCAACATGTCAAGCTAATGACACTAAAAGAGCACTTGTTGGGAGGTAACCCAACTGTAGGTACATTTCTTTCTATGCTTTGTTTAAATTCAATAAATTGGCATATGGTTACATTCTAAGTTTGGTGTTGCCTTGCAACAAATTGTTTTCAATCTTTTTGGATGATTGCATCAAATCAAAAATGAAAGTGACACACCAAGATTTTAAGTTTGGTGTGCTACTTATTTTCTATGCAATTCATTCAAGCAACACCACTTGTCTGCATAACTATAATGTCTTTGCAGTGTTAATTTTCTTTTGGTTTGATATTTTGTTATTCTGTTAATTCTTTGTTTTTAATGCTTTCATTTTAGTTTGCTTATTTACTGTGTTTGTTAATACATTACCAAGAGAGCTTTATTCATGACAGATTATTGGCTTGGTGATTGTCTTTAACATACAACAGTTTCATTTAGTTTTGTTTTAAATAAAATTGATATATGATTGCATTCTAAGTTTGGTGTTGCTATGCAACAAAATTTGGTTCCAATATCTATCAGATACTTGCATCAATTCCAAGTGAAAGTGTCACACTAAGTTTGGTGTGCCACTTATTCTTTATGCAAAGTATTGTGCACACCTTCTTATGCTTGCAATCAAATGTCGCTGTCTCTTGTGCCTTGATTGTTATTTTTCATTTTTGCTTGCTTAAAACACATGTGCTACTAACATTTCATTGTGTAAGACATTCATGATCCATCTTAGCCCCATAGCCATTGTTCTAATTGTTGCTTGAGGGTGAGCAAGCACTCTAAGTTGGCAAGGGAAAGGGAAGAATTGGAGAAAAAGGACAACAATAATGAAGATGAACTACAAGGTTGTAAAGTTCCTTTTCCTCTCCTTTGTTTCCAGCACTTTAAATTGCATGATTGTCTTTATATTCTCTGTATGCATGTGTGGTATGACTAAGCATAGCTTGAATTTTGATTGAAACATGGTGCTGTGGCATTATAACTACCAACTTGAGCTTTGTGAATTCAAAAGCAATAAAGTATCATGATCATAAACAAACAAGGCATTAAAGAAGAATTTGGCATGTGCATACAAGTATTGGATAGCTAGTATGATTGATTGTTGCTCAATTGCATTGGATTTTATTTAATTGAAGTTTTTCATCTAGTACATTTTGTGAAATCTTTTGAAATCATGAAAACCTTGAAGAAGCAAATACAATTAAAGCAAGAAAAGAAAAAGGGAAAGAATGAGAAAGCTGAAGGCTCTGAGTACCAATGGCAATTTATTTGCTAAGTGCTTGTGGTGTTTATGTATCAAGCCAAATGCTTGAAAACAAAACACTTAGAAGTCAAGGCTAGGCTCAAGTGCAAAAGCACTCCCTCAAAGCTCAAGGCTCTCAGCATCAATGATTAGAGAGTCAAGAAAAGAAAAGAAAAAATGAGCTTAATGAAGTCCTCTAATTAAATGCTTGTGGTGCTTATGTATCAAGTGGTAATACTTGAAAACAAAGCATTTAGAAGTCGTAGCTTTGTTATTAACTCATGGGGCAAAGCACCCAAAAGGAGAAAAAAAAAATCAAAAGCTTGTTTCAAGGAAGAATTATAAGAAAAAGATTTCATAAAATAAGCTAGATAGAAGCATCAATCATTTACATCTCTTTTGTAATTGTAGCATGCATAGAAAACTAGCTTGCCATGAACATTGAGTTGCTATTCTTCTTACCTTGGATTGTCAATCTTTATTGCATGATTCTTTTCTTGCTTGGGGACAAGCAAGATTTAAGTTTGGTGTTGTGATGACATGTCATCATATACCCATTTTCTATGCTTTTTCATACAAGAAATTGATGATTTGTGCATAAATATTGAATGCTTTTTGTACTTAAATTATATATTTTCTTGATATTTTAATTTTATAAATCTTGTAGGAAATAAGAAGAAAAAGAAGCAAAGAAGCACAAAAAAAAGGAGAAAAAAAGAGCTTTGGGGTACATTTTGAAGTTGGGTACACTTTGGAGCCTTAGGCCACGCTTTTAAAAGCGTGGCCCATGACCAAATCAAGAAAGGAAGCAGCCAGCACGCACACGATCCTGCCCTTGCCAAGGGCAGGGCAGAATTGTGAAGCAAAGTGTGGTTGGAAGCAAGAATTTTCGCTAAGTTAAAATCTGGCCGCACACAGCATGACCATGCCTACTTCAAAGGGCTATAACTTGAGCTACAGACGTCCAATTGATGTGCTTCCAGTTGCATTGGAAAGCTGACATTCAGAGCTTTCCAACGATATATAGCAATCCATATTTGGCGCACAATTGAGGCAAGAACGAAAGGCATCTTTAAGGGCCATGAGAAAGCAAGAAACTAGGCCTTACTTTGGTGCCAAGAAAGCCAAGGAAATTAAGTAGCGTGTGTTTCGGCCATGGTTCGAACTTGGGACATCAAAGTGAAAACACTGCCCTGCCCTCCGCGAGGGCAGGGCAGCATTTGGGTTGGTGCACAAATCTGGCGCACCATGGCACGTTCTGGCAGCATCTGGCGCACCATGGCACGTCCCTGGCAGCATCTGGCGCACCAACCTCAATCCTGGCAGCACCAAAATTTCCTGCCCTGCCCTCATCCTATGCACCAAGCTCAATTCTGGCGCACCAATTTTCAATTCTGGCGCACCAATTTCTGATTCTGGCAGCACCAAGGAATTTCTGGCGCACCAACTTTTCCTGCCCTGCCCTTGGCGCGGGCAGGGCAGCATCTCACGCACCAAGGACGCACCACCATGCACCAATTTTCTGCCCTGCCCTCCACAAGGGCAGGGCAGCCTCCTGGGAGCAACATGGGCCAAAATCAACCAAAATTCAAATTAATTCAATTCTTCAACAAATTGAATCAAGGCCAACCAAACCCATTTCTCCTCAAATCCAAAGCAAGCAAAGCCCACTAAACATGACTCAAAGGCACATGAATCAATTAAATTAGGATTTTTATTTTTAATTTGTTTTAATTTCATTTTTATTTTTCACTTTGTAAAGCCTATATAAAGGCATCATTTTCATCTTTGTAGGGGAGCTCTTTCCTTTATTTTTTTCTGTCTTAAATCTGGGATTGAGAGTGAAGGAATTCTGTTTCCCTCTTGGTCTAAGATTTCTCTTGTTATTCTTCTGCAAAATTTCAGTGAATTAAGGATTTCTCTTGTTTTGAACCAAAACTCTTTTTACTGCTTTCATCTTCTTTCCATCTGCAATTGTTCTTGGTTGGATCAAGGAAGGGAGTGAGATCTAGACTTGTTTTCTAGTCTCTTTGATTCCCTGAGATCTTAAATTTTATTTTGCAATTGAGTTGAGTTCTTAGCTGCTCTTCTATTTTTACTGTTCCATTGGCTTTCAATTTACTTTCAAGCAATTTAATTCTTCTGCACTTGTTCTTCATTTTACACTTTTGTTCATGATCCTAATTTACTTTCCTGCAAGTTAAGCTTTCTGCAATTATTCTAAGTGCTGCTCTCATTTAATTTCCAGCACCCCAGCCCCCTTTACATTTGATGCAATTTAGAATTCTTGCAATTTAAGTTTCAGCTATTTTACTTTCTTGTTCTTTAAGTTTCCTGCCATTTACATTCTGCAACTTTATCATTCCTGCAATTTACTTTCTGCTGCAACAATTCTCACTCACCAATGTTAGCTTGACTAAACTAATCACCCACTAAAATTGCTTGATCCATCAATCCCTGTGGGATCGACCTCACTCTTGTGAGTTATTATTACTTGATGCGACCCGGTACACTTGCCGGTGAGTTTTGTGTTGGATCGTTTTCCACACATCAAGTTTTTGGCGCCGTTGCCGGGGATTGATTAGATCAACAATGATTAAGTGGGTGAGAAGTCTAGATCAAGCATTTTCTTTATTTTTGTTCTCTGTTCTAAGTTGAAACCAAGGTGTTTGAGTTATTGCCTCACTAAGAAATTCATCTTTGAGATATGAATTTCAATTTCCCTTGGTGTTGTGTTTTACAAAATTCAAATGGAGTTCAACTCATCTTATGATCAAACAAATTTTATGGGATATTACCCACCATCACCAATCTCTAATGGTGGCTGGGAATATCACCAAGAGAATACACATTCTGAGCACTCTAATTCATGGAGATTTGCTTCAGAGACACAAGATGAGCAAGAAAATCATATGGGATACCAACCACCACCACAAAATGATTCATATCATTATCCTTATGGTGGATGGAAGTATCACCAAAGAATGGAAGAGCATCCACCCTCACGTCCCAGTTTCTCATTTGAAAGTTCTTCATCACTTGATCATGATTACTCTCAACCTTCATCTCTTGAACTAACAGATTGGGATTACCTTCAAGCCATTGAAATACATAGAAAACTCGTGGAAAGATACACACAACCCCAATCCTGGACAGAAATCGTATTCAAGAAGATGAATGAGTTCTCAGAGCAAACAAGGAGGAATTTAGAACCATCCAACAGTGAGGATGAAGACAAATTTCTAAAGGATAAAGAGGAAGGGCAAGATAAGGAGGCTACTGCATCAAGTGAACTTTCAATGAAGAATGAGGTGGTTGAAAATGAAACTGCACTTGAGATGAAAAGGGAACCTAAACATTCACAACCCTCACAAACTTCCCTTGAATCTGTGATCGAAAAATATGAAGAGGAGATGAAGAAATCTTGGGAAGAACAACAAACCTCCTCCATAAAAGGACTATTAAGTCAAATGTTGGGTGCAAGGGAGGAAGTGGAGGAGCAAGAAAGTGAGGAAGTCATTCCAAACTCAAGTGAAGCAGAGAAGTACATAGAGGAAAAGCTCATGGAGCCACCAATTCAAAAGGCCCTGGATGAATACAAAACTCCAATAATCACACAGCAACCAAGTCTTGAATCCAAAGAAGTGAAGGCAACTAACAAGAGCACCAATTCTGTCCCTAATCCAGCAAGCAAGATCAATCAAGCCATTTGCAAAAGGAAGCTTGCTGAGGAAAGGCCAAGGCAAGGGACAGTAGCTGAATCTTCTCCCCATTTGAGGTCATTCCTCTTAACAAATTGGAAGAAGAGGAAGAAAGTGAAGAGCAACATGTCAAGCTAATGACACTAAAAGAGCACTTGTTGGGAGGTAACCCAACTGTAGGTACATTTCTTTCTATGCTTTGTTTAAATTCAATAAATTGGCATATGGTTACATTCTAAGTTTGGTGTTGCCTTGCAACAAATTGTTTTCAATCTTTTTGGATGATTGCATCAAATCAAAAATGAAAGTGACACACCAAGATTTTAAGTTTGGTGTGCTACTTATTTTCTATGCAATTCATTCAAGCAACACCACTTGTCTGCATAACTATAATGTCTTTGCAGTGTTAATTTTCTTTTGGTTTGATATTTTGTTATTCTGTTAATTCTTTGTTTTTAATGCTTTCATTTTAGTTTGCTTATTTACTGTGTTTGTTAATACATTACCAAGAGAGCTTTATTCATGACAGATTATTGGCTTGGTGATTGTCTTTAACATACAACAGTTTCATTTAGTTTTGTTTTAAATAAAATTGATATATGATTGCATTCTAAGTTTGGTGTTGCTATGCAACAAAATTTGGTTCCAATATCTATCAGATACTTGCATCAATTCCAAGTGAAAGTGTCACACTAAGTTTGGTGTGCCACTTATTCTTTATGCAAAGTATTGTGCACACCTTCTTATGCTTGCAATCAAATGTCGCTGTCTCTTGTGCCTTGATTGTTATTTTTCATTTTTGCTTGCTTAAAACACATGTGCTACTAACATTTCATTGTGTAAGACATTCATGATCCATCTTAGCCCCATAGCCATTGTTCTAATTGTTGCTTGAGGGTGAGCAAGCACTCTAAGTTGGCAAGGGAAAGGGAAGAATTGGAGAAAAAGGACAACAATAATGAAGATGAACTACAAGGTTGTAAAGTTCCTTTTCCTCTCCTTTGTTTCCAGCACTTTAAATTGCATGATTGTCTTTATATTCTCTGTATGCATGTGTGGTATGACTAAGCATAGCTTGAATTTTGATTGAAACATGGTGCTGTGGCATTATAACTACCAACTTGAGCTTTGTGAATTCAAAAGCAATAAAGTATCATGATCATAAACAAACAAGGCATTAAAGAAGAATTTGGCATGTGCATACAAGTATTGGATAGCTAGTATGATTGATTGTTGCTCAATTGCATTGGATTTTATTTAATTGAAGTTTTTCATCTAGTACATTTTGTGAAATCTTTTGAAATCATGAAAACCTTGAAGAAGCAAATACAATTAAAGCAAGAAAAGAAAAAGGGAAAGAATGAGAAAGCTGAAGGCTCTGAGTACCAATGGCAATTTATTTGCTAAGTGCTTGTGGTGTTTATGTATCAAGCCAAATGCTTGAAAACAAAACACTTAGAAGTCAAGGCTAGGCTCAAGTGCAAAAGCACTCCCTCAAAGCTCAAGGCTCTGAGCATCAATGATTAGAGAGTCAAGAAAAGAAAAGAAAAAATGAGCTTAATGAAGTCCTCTAATTAAATGCTTGTGGTGCTTATGTATCAAGTGGTAATACTTGAAAACAAAGCATTTAGAAGTCGTAGCTTTGTTATTAACTCATGGGGCAAAGCACCCAAAAGGAGAAAAAAAAATCAAAAGCTTGTTTCAAGGAAGAATTATAAGAAAAAGATTTCATAAAATAAGCTAGATAGAAGCATCAATCATTTACATCTCTTTTGTAATTGTAGCATGCATAGAAAACTAGCTTGCCATGAACATTGAGTTGCTATTCTTCTTACCTTGGATTGTCAATCTTTATTGCATGATTCTTTTCTTGCTTGGGGACAAGCAAGATTTAAGTTTGGTGTTGTGATGACATGTCATCATATACCCATTTTCTATGCTTTTTCATACAAGAAATTGATGATTTGTGCATAAATATTGAATGCTTTTTGTACTTAAATTATATATTTTCTTGATATTTTAATTTTATAAATCTTGTAGGAAATAAGAAGAAAAAGAAGCAAAGAAGCACAAAAAAAAGGAGAAAAAAAGAGCTTTGGGGTACATTTTGAAGTTGGGTACACTTTGGAGCCTTAGGCCACGCTTTTAAAAGCGTGGCCCATGACCAAATCAAGAAAGGAAGCAGCCAGCACGCACACGATCCTGCCCTTGCCAAGGGCAGGGCAGAATTGTGAAGCAAAGTGTGGTTGGAAGCAAGAATTTTCGCTAAGTTAAAATCTGGCCGCACACAGCATGACCATGCCTACTTCAAAGGGCTATAACTTGAGCTACAGACGTCCAATTGATGTGCTTCCAGTTGCATTGGAAAGCTGACATTCAGAGCTTTCCAACGATATATAGCAATCCATATTTGGCGCACAATTGAGGCAAGAACGAAAGGCATCTTTAAGGGCCATGAGAAAGCAAGAAACTAGGCCTTACTTTGGTGCCAAGAAAGCCAAGGAAATTAAGTAGCGTGTGTTTCGGCCATGGTTCGAACTTGGGACATCAAAGTGAAAACACTGCCCTGCCCTCCGCGAGGGCAGGGCAGCATTTGGGTTGGTGCACAAATCTGGCGCACCATGGCACGTTCTGGCAGCATCTGGCGCACCATGGCACGTCCCTGGCAGCATCTGGCGCACCAACCTCAATCCTGGCAGCACCAAAATTTCCTGCCCTGCCCTCATCCTATGCACCAAGCTCAATTCTGGCGCACCAATTTTCAATTCTGGCGCACCAATTTCTGATTCTGGCAGCACCAAGGAATTTCTGGCGCACCAACTTTTCCTGCCCTGCCCTTGGCGCGGGCAGGGCAGCATCTCACGCACCAAGGACGCACCACCATGCACCAATTTTCTGCCCTGCCCTCCACAAGGGCAGGGCAGCCTCCTGGGAGCAACATGGGCCAAAATCAACCAAAATTCAAATTAATTCAATTCTTCAACAAATTGAATCAAGGCCAACCAAACCCATTTCTCCTCAAATCCAAAGCAAGCAAAGCCCACTAAACATGACTCAAAGGCACATGAATCAATTAAATTAGGATTTTTATTTTTAATTTGTTTTAATTTCATTTTTATTTTTCACTTTGTAAAGCCTATATAAAGGCATCATTTTCATCTTTGTAGGGGAGCTCTTTCCTTTATTTTTTTCTGTCTTAAATCTGGGATTGAGAGTGAAGGAATTCTGTTTCCCTCTTGGTCTAAGATTTCTCTTGTTATTCTTCTGCAAAATTTCAGTGAATTAAGGATTTCTCTTGTTTTGAACCAAAACTCTTTTTACTGCTTTCATCTTCTTTCCATCTGCAATTGTTCTTGGTTGGATCAAGGAAGGGAGTGAGATCTAGACTTGTTTTCTAGTCTCTTTGATTCCCTGAGATCTTAAATTTTATTTTGCAATTGAGTTGAGTTCTTAGCTGCTCTTCTATTTTTACTGTTCCATTGGCTTTCAATTTACTTTCAAGCAATTTAATTCTTCTGCACTTGTTCTTCATTTTACACTTTTGTTCATGATCCTAATTTACTTTCCTGCAAGTTAAGCTTTCTGCAATTATTCTAAGTGCTGCTCTCATTTAATTTCCAGCACCCCAGCCCCCTTTACATTTGATGCAATTTAGAATTCTTGCAATTTAAGTTTCAGCTATTTTACTTTCTTGTTCTTTAAGTTTCCTGCCATTTACATTCTGCAACTTTATCATTCCTGCAATTTACTTTCTGCTGCAACAATTCTCACTCACCAATGTTAGCTTGACTAAACTAATCACCCACTAAAATTGCTTGATCCATCAATCCCTGTGGGATCGACCTCACTCTTGTGAGTTATTATTACTTGATGCGACCCGGTACACTTGCCGGTGAGTTTTGTGTTGGATCGTTTTCCACACATCACTAACCAATCCTGAGATAAAGGTTGGAAGAAATATGGTTTAGGAATTCTACTCAAATCTGTGGCTGACAGATAAGCAGAGAATGACTGGAACTGCTTTCCATACTTACAGAACCATGGTCAGAGGGAAAGTTATCTACTTCCATCTGGACAAAATAAGAGAAATCTTCAAATTGCCTCAACTGCAAGATGATCCTGAATCCTTTAATAGGAGAATGGTGAGAGCAGATAAAGGGTTGGATCAAGTTCTAGAGGACATATGCCTCCCTGGAACTAAGTGGATAACCAATTCAAAGGGTGTCCCAAACCAACTCAAGAGGGGAGACCTCAAACCAATTGCAAGAGGTTGGCTAGACTTTATTGAGCGTTCCATATTTCCCACTAGCAACCGTTCTGAGGTCACTATCAAGAGAGCAGTGATGATTCATTGCATTATGCTTGGAAAAGAGGTGGAGGTTCATCATCTGATTGCTTGTGAGATCTACACAATTGCAAATAAGAATTCCACTGAAGCCAAACTGGCTTACCCAAGCTTGATCTCCTTGCTCTGTAAAGAGGCTGGGGTAAAGATGGGAGTAGATGAATTCATACCCATTGAACATCCAATCACCAAGAAGTCAATGGAAGGACAAATGCAAGACAACTCTATCAAAAAGAGGGCGCAGGAGTTCCTCCCTGAATTTCCTGAAATTGACTACTGGGCCAGCCTAGAAGCATCTATCACCAAGTTGCAAGAAACTATGGAGCAACTTAAGGAAGAACAGCAGAATCAGAACTGCATGCTTTGCAAATTGCTGAAGGAACAAGAGAAGCAAGGGCGTGAACTTCAAGAATTGAAACGCCAAAAATTCTCCCCTCAATTTGAGGGAGCATCCACTTCTCAAAATCAAAGTTGTTGAGTCCTAACTCTGTGAAAACCTCTATCATTAGGAGCCTATTTAAATTTTTGTTTTCTATTTTTTTACTAGTCTCATCTTATATCTATTTTTGAGTCTTGTTCTTAATTCATAATTAATAAAATTTGAAATTCATGTCTTAAAGCTATGAATGTCCTATGAATCCATCACCTCTCTTAAATGAAAAGTGCTTTAATCACAAAAGAACAAGAAGTACAGGATTTCGAATTTATCTTTGAAACTAGTTGAATTAGTTTGATATGGTGACAATACTTTTTGTTTTCTGAATGAATGCTTGAACAGTGCATATGTCTTTTGAATTTGTTGTTTTGAGAATGTTAAAATTGTTGGCTCTTGAAAGAATAAGGAAAAAGAGAACTGTTATTGAGGATCTGAAAAATCATCAAATTGATTCTTGAAGCAAGAAAAAGCAGTGATTCAAAAAAAAAAGAGAAGAAATAGAAGAAAAAGAAAGAAATAAAGTTGTGATCCAAGGCAAAAAGAGTGTGCTTAAGAACCTTGGACACCTCTAATTGGGGACTCTAGCAAAGCTGGGTCACAATCTGAAAAGGTTCACCCAAGTATGTGTCTGTGGCATGTATGTATCTGGTGGTAATACTAGAAGACAGAGTGCTTTGGGCCACAGCCAAGACTCATACACTAGCTATGTTCAAGAATCATTATACTTAACTAGGAGAATCAATAACACTATCTGAGTTCTGAGTTCCTATAGATGCCAATCATTCTGAACTTCAAAGGATAAAGTGAGATGCCAAAACTGTTCGGAAGCAAAAAGCTACTAGTCCCGCTCATCTAATTGGAGCTAAGTTTCCTTGATATTTTGGAGTCTATAGTATATTCTCTTCTTTTTATCCTACTTTGATTTTCAGTTGCTTGGGGACAAGCAACAATTTAAGTTTGGTGTTGTGATGAGCGGATAATTTATACGCTTTTTGGCATTATTTTTAGTATATTTTAATTAGTTTTTATTATATTTTTATTAGTTTTTAGTTAAAATTCACTTTTCTGGACTTTACTATGAGTTTGTGTGTTTTTCTGTGATTTCAGGTATTTTCTGGCTGAAATTGAGGGTCCTGAGCAAAAATCTGATTCAGAGGCTGAAAGGGACTGCAGATGCTGTTGGATTCTGACCTCCCTGCACTCGAAGTGGATTTTCTGGAGCTACAGAAGACCAATTGGCGCGCTCTCAACGGCGTTGGAAAGTAGACATCCTGGTCTTTCCAGAAATGTATAATTGTCCATACTTTGCCCAATATTTGATGGACCAAACCAGCGTTGCAAATCAGCTTCAGAATTCCCAGCGTTTAACGCTAGAACTGGCATAAAAATTAGAGTTAAACGCCCAAACTGGCATAAAAGCTGGCGTTTAACTCCAGAAAAAGTCTCTACACATGAAAGCTTCAATGCTCAGCCCAAGCACACACTAAGTGGACCCAGAAGTGGATTTTTACGTCATTTACTCATTTCTGTATACCCTATGTTACTAGTTCACTATTAATAGGATCTTTTGACATTGTATCTGTACCTCATGACACTTTACACGTTTCTCATTGTATCTTCTACAGCATGAGTCTCTAAACCCCATGGTTGGGGGTGAGGAGCTCTGCTGTGTCTTGATGGATTAATGCAATTACTACTGTTTTTCATTCAATCATGCTTGCTTCCATTCTAAGATATCACTTGTTCTTAAACCTGATGAATGTGATGATCCGTGACACTCATCATCATTCTCAACTATGAACATGTGCCTGACAACCACCTCCGTTCTACCTTAGATTGAGTAGATATCTCTTGGATTCCTTAATCAGAATCTTCGTGGTATAAGCTAGAATTGATGGCGGCATTCAAGAGAATCCGGAAGGTCTAAACCTTGTCTGTGGTATTCTGAGTAGGATTCAATGATTGAATGACTGTGACGAGCTTCAAACTCCTGAAGGCTGGGCGTTAGTGACAGACGCAAAAGAATCACTGGATTCTATTCCAACCTGATTGAGAACCGACAGATGAATAGCCGTGCCGTGACAGGGTGCGTTGAACATTTTCACTGAGAGGATGGGAGGTAGCCATTGACAACGGTGAAACCCTACATACAGCTTGCCATGGAAGGAGCCTTGCGTGCTTGAAGAAGAAGACAGTAGGAAAGCAGAGATTCAGAAGATAGAGCATCTCCAAAACCTCGACCTGTTCTCTATTACTGCAAAACAAGTACTTATTTCATGTTCTTTTGCTTTTTACAATCAACCCTGATAATTATTGATATCCTGACTAAGAGTTACAAGATAACCATAGCTTGCTTCAAGCCGACAATCTCCGTGGGATCGACCCTTACTCACGTAAAGTATTACTTGGACGGCCCAGTGCACTTGCTGGTTAATTGTGCGGAATTGCAAAAGTGTGATTGCAATTTTGTGCACCAGTTACCAGAAGGGTTTTCCTAACTAGACCTTCAAAGAATCTGTCCTTGACAACCTAGAACAGAGGGACAAAAATTGAATCACTTAATCTTCTCCATACAACAAGCGAAGCGAATCACTCACCTTATTTCTCACACAATAAAATGTGCATAAAGCACTAAGGAAGTTTTAATTCATCGAAAGTTATGTAACTTGTCTCACCAAAGGTGTTTAAATAGGCCCCTAACAAACTAACTAAAAGATAAGGTAAGATAACTTAATTTAAATCTCTTAAAGATAAGATAACTAATTTAAATCATATTTGATCTTATTGGAATAGATCATATTTGATTTAAATTTTAAAATCCATAAAAATACTACTAAGCAAATTAGAAGTAATTCAAATCTTTCAAAAACTCTAACAGCAAAACAAATTAAAAATAAATTACTAAAAATTCAAAAATTAATAAAAATTATGCCTCCCATTGAATTTGAAAAGCTTTATTGGGCTTCTTGTTGTCCTGCCTTAACCCAATGGGTCTTATGAATTGTTGTCCTTTCAGCACCACGGTTTTTGAGACGGACTCTCGGTCTTCTTGATGTCCAAGACTGGCATGGCACAATTCTTCTAGTATTCAGATCCTTGAATATGACAAGATTACCATTCTATCCCTTGCCTCTAATATGACGAAAATGCCTTCTTGAGCATGTATCACTATTGTTCCCCTAGTCTGCTTCGACTTATGAAGTTTCACCATATTAATCGGGTGAAATGCTAGTTTGGTAGGAAGCAGCCAGTGCTTGGAGACCCGGTGAATTCCGACAGGTTTTTGACAACCACAGGTCAGGAGAAAGACATGTGGTGGCCCACACATCATGAGCAGTGGTACGATGGATGGAGGCATATGTTTGATGAGGACCATAGGATCTCTATTCAGCCTTTCATAGATTATCGTCCTACGCAGGAGTATTGGGACTAGTACCAACATGCTTGTCGCGTTAGACATCTGTTTGGCAAGGACGTACTTGATGATCCCAGGCTTTCGACACTAACAGATGACGTGCAGCCTACTGCCAGTCAGCCCAGGGACGTACTTGACCTTTCTCGGGATGCTCCTAATCATCATAGGCGTGCTTGGGACGTGCTTGCGAGGTTCCTCAAGAACGCAAAGTGGCGGCAAGGTCGGTAGCAGCGACGGCAGTGGCGAGAACGCAAATCAACGGTGAGCTCTCTCACTGGCTCGCGTCTCCTCTCTCCCTCGCGAGCTCTGATTCCCGACGGGGACGGCAGCTCCAAGCTTCGCCGGTGCCGTCCCCCCTCCCCGCTCCCCTTCCCCTTCCCCTTCGCGTCTTTTCCCTTTTTCCTTTCTCCCTCCTCGCGTTCTTTTTTATTTTATTTTATAATTTTTTATTAAAGTAGGGATAATTTAGTAATAAAATTAAAAATTTTATTAAAAATGACAATTTTAATACGAAATAAAACGTTTGAGACGATTTTAGTTAAAAAATAACGTTGGGGATGAATTTGATTTTGACGCTAAAATTTAGGGACCAAAATAATACTTACCCCTAATAAAATGAAGTGCCTTCTTAAACATTAATTTTAAATATAAGGACTAAAATATCCTTTTAAGGATTAAATTTTGAAAGACTAAACTAACATTTTAGGAACAATTTGTTTACTTTTATTATAAACTATTAGCTATGAGGTTGAGAAGAGAGTAGAGCATTACTAAGATGGACAGCAAGACTACCACGCACTAGTCTACCTATTAGAGGATTTTACACATATACCCTCAACCTTTCCCGGTCCTTCAACTATCTTAACCAATTAACAACTTAGTCCGACTATTAGCAAAGCCACTTTTACCGTCGAAAATTATTTGTCATTAATTCTATCAATAATATTAGGAAAGTTCTATGGTGTGGATGGGTAAAAAAATCCACACCTGTGGATATTATGTGGCAAGCCTCATATGTTAACACGTTTTGTTTGGCATAGTGAGAAGTTTAGTTGATGGGACAGTTGGACAGGGAGGTGCAGTGGGTTTGCAGCGGTACTGCACAGTGCAACAAAGTTAATAAGTTTAATTAGATGTTAATTTTTTTGGCATGTTGAGATTATTGGGCAAGTTTAATTTTTTTTCTGTCTATGTGGTCAGGAGTGGGTTTTGGGCTTGGATCATATTTTTGTATTTGCAAGTGTGCAGAACAAAATTTCTTGTTGATAAAAGTTAGAGAAATATAACATTAAAAAGGAAGTGGGCTATAATTATTTTTGGGCTTGTGTGTCTGAGTTAACCGATATTTTAATTTACAAGGGTTGTGGCTAAGCTTATTTAACTGCCAAAAATTGTTAGTGTGTTCTCATAATATGTGACATATGTTACTAATAAGATAGTAAATAAGTATTTAAGACAAGAAATAATTTTTTTATTATTTTGTAAAAGTTCTATTTTATTGGCATAGTTTCAGTGAAGTATAAAAATAGAGAATTCCTTGTACATAATACGTATCTCATATTAATAACGTAAATGAAAGCATTATGAGTACGCAATTTAGTATAATATTTATGAAAGGCGATAAAAAAACTAAATACGAATATTTAACACTTTCTGCCGTTTACTTTTTTATTCATCCGAATAAAGTTATGAGTTTGTAAATTTTTTTTCTTGTTGTTGTTATTTTGATTAATATTTTTGGCTGTTAACAATGAATGACTATATTATTGTGAACAGGAGTGAGTGGACACTTATATGAGATGTGGGTGCAAATGTATCTTACAGGATGATATATAAAATGGGTTTAAAATGAGTTAGGGTCAGATTTGAGGAAAGACATTAGTGGTGTCAGTGTTGCTTCCTCCACTCCCGTTGCAATATACATTTTTCGGTGTATGCGTTAAGCGTGATGAGCATTGAGGTTGGTCGTTTTCCATTCTATGTAGTGCGCAGGGGTCGAGTCCCTGGTATTTATAGGACATGGAAGGAGTGTGAGGACCAGGTGAATGGCTACCGAAATGCTGAACATCGTGGCTTTAGGGATTTGGATGAGGCTTATGCTTGGTTGCGAAGCGCGACAGCAACTTCCATCCGTCAGCCAGCAAATGTTGTTCAACCAGTGAGCAAAAGATCGTGTAAATTATTGGAAGGGGCTTTTTGCTCACTCCCATCATCTCAGCAAGGATGCTCGGGAGTAGTGGCAGCGACCAGCGAGCACTGTGTTGGTGGAGTAAAGTCTGGTGGAGACGGAGGTGAGATATTAGAATAATTTTTTTTAAGTCTTTTCCAACAGTTTCATGTATGAATCGTTTAATGTCAAAGGGGTTTTCTTGTTATTGATGTGCGTAAGTGTTAGACCATACAGAGTTGGGTCGCGTAGTGGTGGCGCCTGTGAAAGAGAGTGCGTTCATGCATGTCGAAGACATGGAGCTGATGTTGATGCGAACGTGCTCTTTCTTCGGGATTGGTCCCCCGGTTTTTGTTCCTCAGGATATGAAGTCAAGGGATGGTGATGTCTTGTTTGGATTTACGGTTGTTCTTCCACAGAATGACAGAGGTCTAGATCTTGTTGCCCATGGTCCCTTGTGCTACGAGGAGCGTTTTGCTCGGCAGGAAGTGTCATTCGCAATGGTTGAGAAGATTCTTTCTGCCACGGGATATACTGTTAGTGATTACAACTATCACATTCTTGGCCGTGTGACAGAGCAGTTAAATGATGCTAAGAAGGAGGAAGTTGACAGGTTGAATGAACGAATTCGTGTACTGGAAGTTGAAAACGAAGATCTTAGAGGACAAGTTGAAATGTTTGGAGAAATGTTGGAGGAATAGGTTGCATGTAATTGTGTTAGTGTATATGGTTCTAGTTTTAATCTTTTCTTTTGTTTTGAGTAGATGGAAGACTTGCATTCTTCTGGTTGTAACTGAGTATTGTTCAGGTGTTTTGGTTGGGCTGTACTATTGAAAAAAGGTTAATGTGGATTATGCTGTGATACAAGTCACATGTGGATGTGAGGTTGGTTTAGTGACGTGCTAAGTGATTTTCATTAGAGAAAGTAAATGGGTAAAGTTTTCCTAATAAATAAGATAACTTTGTTGAAGTAACTTTATGGTGTTAGTAATAAGTAAAGGATTAAAGAACTTGAAGTAGAAGAAAAAAAAAGTTATGAGCAAACTCCCGAATAATCGAGTAAAGAACCAAGGCTATCATGATGAATTATACTTACCAACGAATTTTGAGATTTACGGTAATGAAAATGAAAAGAATATAGAAAAGTAAAATGCAATTAGAACTAAGTCGGAAATTTGTTATTTAAAATAATGAATTGGGTTATTTATTTAGTCATATTTTTAAGTAGCAAATGATTTGGTTAAACAGATGCTTACATTGGTTGTTGATGATTTATTAATAACAAAAAAAATAATTATGACATTATCTTCTTAAGTATATTTAATTCGTTTTTTTGAACTTCCTTCATTATATTTTTTATATAGTTGTTCTGACAGTATCTATATTGGGTATGTTATGAATTTTTAATTTTGTAATGAAAAATAATATTGATTTATTAGGGTAAAAATAACATACAAAAAATAGATAAATTTTTAAGTTTTCTGTAGACAATAAAAAATGATATGTACTTGTTAAAATAATTTAATAGGAGACCACTTTAAAAAATGAAAAGTATTTTTTCTTTAAACATGTTTACATGTGTCATGTTATTATCTGATATTTTTATGAAACTGATTAATAATTTATTTTTTAATAAATCAGAACAAAATCGGGTTAATATAGCAGTAATAATAAACCCAACTGTTTGCAATATAATTATTAAACCCGATATGATCCGAATGAGTTACAAAATCTAAATCCAATATATTTAAAATTTATGATAAAAAGACAAATATTTTCCTGTTTTTTTGTTTTGTAGACATTTAAATCCCTAAAAATGTAGGTATCGAAAAAAATGGATTTATTGTTATGGTTATAAAAAATCAGTTTTATTCTGATTTACCAAAAAAATTAAAATAAATGATTCATGAATACGTCCAATAATAGTGCAAAACGTAAGCGCCTCGACAAGAAGACGTTTTAAGTGCCTGTATGGGAGCACGCCGCATATAACAATAACGTATAAAATAACATACGTTAGTACTCTTGTTATGTACTCTCAACAAAGTAGTTATCATGATCATGGATTAGGTGCTATTTTTGGACGAGTTATATTTTTTGTATTATTGGTGTGGACAATAAACTCTTAATATGATTGAATTTTGTCCGTAAATTACGTATTTTGGGGAAATTAAGACATTGTTTGTATTGATGGGATTTAACGGAAAATAAAATAGGATGAGAAAAAATTAATGAAAATGGTTTTTGTTAATTGCATGAAAAGAGAACATATAGGAAAAAGATAAAGAATAGTTTCGGGCGCACTAAATTTTTTTATGTCCACAAATAAGAAGAAAATAATGATAAATTATATCGATATGAATAAAGTTAGACATTTACCCCTTATCATTAATAAATTATAGGTTGCATATAATGCAAAAAAGGGTATTAATATAAATTTATAATATTATGGTTTTCTTTGTTTTCATTTTTATTTCCTTCAAAACCCGAAAAAAAATATCTGATTATTTTCTTTTCATTAATTTTTCCTAAATACAAACCACATACAAAAAATTATACTTTTCGTTGTATTTGCTTTACTTTACTCTCATTTATTTTTCTCTTATTTTCTTGTCTTGTATTTTGTTTCGGAAAGCCAAAGAAAGCCTGAATAAAAATAATGAAGGCAAACCAAGTTTTTTTAGGTGAAACGAGATTATTATCAGTTAATCTAACCAATTTAATTTTGTTATAACGTTGGTTTCAGGTGGTTAGGAAGAACTCATTTTCCTAATTGGGTTGAATCTTCTAGATATTGTCTTGAAAAGAAATGATATGATGCTTGGATTGATTGATGGGGGCGCATCAGAGAGGAATGATGGGTGTCTTATGATGTGACAATACGAGCAAAAAAAAGGGGTTTCTCTCACACTTAATCTTTCTTGGAGGGTAAGTATAGTGAGGGTTGATAAATCTATTAAAATATTTTATAACAAAATTAATGGTAGGGCATGTACAAATGACGAATGAGACACTACACGAAGTGTCCATCAAGGTAAGCGAGACTCTGTATTAGGCCTACCTGACCTCACCAGTCCAAAAAGCACCAGGCCCAAGCCCATGAAGTATGCTTGTATCATTGTCTTCATACGGGAATGCATGCACACTTTGAGAGCTTTATACTACTCATACAACTGATTATTCTTCCCGACATAGCAAAGACGCTTAATGCTAACCCACAACGATGGAGAAAAATCTTGTGTCACCCTTTCGCAAGGAAACAGAAGTGTTGAAGTTTTCTGAAGATACCCCAGCATCCCATTCTGAACTTGACAGGTACAGATTGTTAGTTTGAACGAGGATAGATACACTAAGTTGTGTATAATGCTGCCTCCATATGGCGGATTGTTTTTTGCAGGGAAGGAAGAACTGATGCCAGTGAGAATGGGACAACGCAGGACCAACAAGTCTTGCGTCTCCTTGGTGGCATTAGAGAGGTATGAAATCTTATTTGGTCAAGTGTATTTGTTGAGATGTAGATGTCACGAGGGTTTACTATGTTCGGTTTTGTTGGGTTATTCATGTGCTGATTTCCTACTTATCCACTATACTTGCAGCATTTGGATAAAGATAAGGAAACAACGAAGGCCCTTCTGCAGTCTCATGGAGACCAAATCAAGAAGCTGACAGAAGTGGTTGAAGGTCACAGCCACATACTCGGAGCTTTGATCAAGAATGTGTCAACCAAAGAGGATCATGTGCCAGGCAAAAAGGATGAAGGAAATAACGATCCAGCAAAAGAGAGACGGGGCCGACCTAGAAAGACCAGCGATGGCACCAAAAAGACAGGGACAGGGGTGGTATCAAGGAGGACGCCAGGGTTGAAATCGGCAAAGTCAAAGACTACAAATAGGTCCTTGAAGGTCAGATTGGGTTGAAATTATTTTTATGTGTGACAAGCTGCATTTTTTTGTTAGGGTCTTTTGTCTCCATGGAGTCTGATGTGTTAATACCATGTGTTTTTCATTTATGGTCATTTTGCTTAGCGCAAGCTACATTTTGAGGAACAAGAGTCTAGCACCGATGTCATGTTGGAGGTACAGCAGCAGGGTCATGGAACTCCATTCACCTATTACACTCATTCTAATGCCTATATGGATGGTGCTGAGACACCTAAGGTTTGACCATTATCCTCCTATTGATGAATATATATGAAGAATGTAATATTGTTTTCCTATTTGAGTTTCGTCTAACTAAGTATGATTTGATAAACAGTGTATGAAATTACTATTCCCACCGCCTGAGGGAATGGAGTTTGTTGGAATGGAACTTGCTGTTGCCGCCTATGTTTTTTGGGAAGGATTTGCCGAAGAGGTTTACCAATCTATGTTTCATGATTTCCATTATGTTGTTTGCGTAGGTTGACTTATATATTGGCTATGCCGTTGTAATACTTTTCGTGTTACTTAACAGCGAGGTCCTCGTCCCAACCGAGCACTGTCTCGGTGACCGGCGTGCCCTGCACACCCTATGTCCTGGTGAACGGGTCGTGGATGACGTACGAACTAATCACAATGCTTATGCGGTTTGAATTTTTCCTTACATACTCTAGAAACACATTGGCTGATCCTTGTCGTAATAAATATTTATTTGTCGTTCCATTTCATAGGTGATAAGTCTGGTTGCTGTCATGTGCACTGAAGGCGCTACGTCGGATTCTGTTCTCAAGAGGTGGTGGCTTCCCACCTCTTTCCAGGTAACGATCGTCCATCATTTCTCCTTGTAAATGTAACGAAATTGCAATTTGTAACTTAAAGAATTGCAGCAAATCGCGGTTAATCCAACCAATTATTGTCCAAGCACGCTGGAGTACATCAAGCGCAAGTTCATGGGGAAAGCAGACCAACTCTTTAAGGTAAATTTCTCCATTTTTCATCATATGGTAAATGTCTCTATAGGTGCCAAACAAACTGTTACGTTAAACATCCTCAGGTCTACATTCCGCTGCACACGGAGGATCATTGGTATCTGATGATTATTGATTTCTTCAACTGGAAGTTAGTGTATCTTGACTCGCTGAAAGATTCCAACCTTACAAAGTCACGTAAGGATCAGATGTTGTATGTGGTAAGCGTGACTGAAGAAATTTTTTAATAACACAAATTACTTCTATGTGAAACAACGGAAAGATGCACTTTTTTTAACGTCAAATAATGCATGTTGGCTTCCGGATGAAACAGGCATTTTTCTTGGAAAACTTGTTGTGTGATGACTATTTCTACGAAGGAGCGCCTAATGAAATGCACAAGCCATCCACTTATGAAATATTGGAGCCTGAGATCGGACAACAAGCATATGGCTCGTAAGTAATTGGTTTATTTTTGGTCTTCCATTGTTTCCCCCTAGGTGGCAAATAAGAGGTTTTCCATCCAAAATGGAGTACGTAGTTTCCAAGCATTTAAGCACCTATTATGATATACGTTGATGCCTCAGGTTCTCTATATGACTTGGTAAATTTGTATGAATGGTTTAATTAGCTTTAAGACAATTTATTGTGTGGTTACTTAAATTGATCAAAGGTCAAAGACATAGCCAGAACGATATAAAGCATCTTATTATGAATATTAATTAAATAAATTAAAATACCCCGTCTCTATTTGTTTTCTTGAAAGGTTATAATACCACCATTCATTTTTTCATACTGGTCTGATTTATGGTGGCCCATTTTGCCTAATGATGTTAACTTCAGGAACGACTGCGGAGTGTGGGTCGCTCAATGGATGATCCAATCCCATCTGTGGAGTAACTACGACCTACCGGTAACTCAAGATACCAGTTGATGTGCCGTCAATAGGATAGCAAATTCAGCGTTTCCTAATACTGATTCTGTTGTAACGTTTTCCGTTTTGTAGGTTGTTAACGAACATACAAGAATGAGGTTAGCAATTGATATTGTATTGGGAAGACACAATCCATATCGAGCTGAAATCGGCCGGAAAGCTGTAGAATATTGGGACAAAATATGTAGGAAATCATCCAGAAAGACTAAGAAGATGACTGACCAGGTGGATGTTACTACAAGCCCAACCATATAGAATGTACTCAGCCAAGATGTACCCTTTTTTGGTGGCCAATTATGGAATATTTTTTGTTTTTTTGGTTTTTTTGAATCTTATCATGCTGGAATGTTTAAACATTATATGAGGAGTATGTGATGTAAAATGCCCCTTTAGTTCCAACCAACATGTTCCCGATGATGGGCTGTTTGGTTGATATAAAGAGGCACCATTGGTAAACCTTTATGGTTGGGTTAAGGGTGAAGATGAACTGGCCCTTTTGTTGTCTCAGACCCTTGATCCCTTAGGAATTAAGTGGGTTCAATTTTTTGTGTGGGTACACAATTAAGAAGACAAAGTATGACTTCATTTTTTGGGCTATGACAACGTTCTTAAATTTATTAAAATTTTTTCTGTTAAATATTTTTTTTAAAAATCACTAACAATTTTAGTTGTATTTAAATTAAAGAAACAAAATGTTAATATGTTCAATTAATTAACTAATACAGAAAACTTAAGTATTATTGTTCTTTGAGATTATGTATTTACTGTTTTTTCTAAATCAATTTTAATAAAAAAATTAACTTAACACAAAAGAAAGCGTATATTATTTTGAAATAAACTTAATGTAGTAGGATATGTATATATATTAAGTCAACATGTAATAATACTAACCAAAATGGGCCGCGAAACTACTAAATTAAATACAACTTCTTATTGGATGTAATTGCAGATTATAAAGATTAAGTCGTTTTCGGTGACTCAATATACAATGATTCACCTATAGTGGGAACTGACCAACCTGATATGTTGTGACCGTGTTGTTATTCCCTACGGACCTAATATTTAATAGGAAATTTTTTTTATCCTGGTACAGCAAACTCCCAACAATGTAGAATACTTGTTCTTAACACTTATATCTGCTACATAACTACCATTACTTAGCCCATCGCAACCAAACTTTCCAAATAGAAGAAAGCACCTAACATCACTCATTTATCCAGTTTTGCGTTTTTCTCGTAAGACATTACCTTATTTCAGCACCCATGTTGTATTAACAGTAACTCCTTATGTAAGCTCTTTAATAAAACATATTAAATAGTTGAACATATAAATACGACTGAAAATGCAACAGTGCTTCTCGCTACGATAATTACCTGCATTACACCTAAACATCTCAATAGGATAAACAACATAAGGTTAAACATGTTGGTCCCCATGCTACTATACATGGATTAGTTTAACATGAAAGCAACATTAAAAAGGCTACGGATGGTTTCAACAAACCCTATCACACAAAACTACTCCATATGAACCACCATGCGGTTGGTTTGAATACTCGAACGAATGTTCCACTCATCTACATCAGTTTAGAGAAGTTGTGGAGTAGTTTCTGAACCTGAAACAGTGTCATTTACCAAATTCGTGAACGACATGGCACACCCTATTACCCTAACATAGTAAATGTTTATGCGTGTATTAACAAACCTGGTGATTTTGACCAATATCATCGCTCATTCCGAATGACTACTGCCCACGGTATCTGCAAAATGGAACCGTATTGATTAGTTCTACCTGCGGCATTCGAACAGACCCACCTCCGATCACGTGTTCTACCCCAATAGTTTGATCATTGGATCCGGTCGCTTCCAGTTCAGCCACCTAAATAAGTCACAGTTGTTACTGATTCACATATGAGTAAAAGGTTCTTCACATCAAAAAACTTAATTTAGATGCAAGAACTTGCATAGTATATAAGCAACTTAAAAATATTCACCCGTTACGAACAAATAAATTTATATTAAATTCTAAATTACCTCCTCACTTTGTCCCCCGTCCTCAGCCGAATTGAATGTATCCACTCGGGTTTTTTTTCCCCGACAAGGCCTTCCATCTGTGCAAGTCCTCTTTGTATGTCCCGGCTTGTTGCAGTTGGCACACTTTCTCTTGGACGCCTTTCTCTTATGACCCCTTGGTGCTCCCTTTGTTCGCACAACAACTGGATCTCGAATTTCACCGCATTGCTTAGACTTGGTAGGATGAACACCATTGGCTAACTCTGATTCCAATGTTGCACATAGTCGGCGAATCCCCTCCAAAGCAACACCGAATAACCCAACCTTCTGGGCCCCTAAAAAGAACAACCATCTGGACGCCGAATGAAGTGCTCCATGGCGAAGCAAGAACCCTCTATCACCCCCGTCATCTGTTTTCTCAGTGTATGCGCCTAATGATTTTGCTTCTTTGGTCCAACGCTTCAACACTAGACTACTAGGTATTGTCAACAAGTGTTCATGCTTCATGACAAAAAACATATGTTTGCATGGAAACCCCTGAATTCTCCAAAAATTACAACCACATTCTAATTTACCCATGTTCTTATCACATAATACTATAATGTGACGGCCTGGATGACCGTACTCCTCAACTGTGTACACCTTTGTGGTCAACGACCGCCTCACCCCAACAAAATTAACTGAAGATACACTCTGAATCTCCCGTTTAGCATCTACAAATACCGCTCTCGTGTAAACAGAAGCTGCATGACGCTCAAGGGATTCCAGCGAGGTTGTCAGCACTGGTTCACTATAAATAGACCTGAACTGTGCCAACACCTCATTGTTCCTATACTCTCGCACAAGAAGTTCTAGATTCTGAACAAGCTCCAACATACTGTGTTTTGATTCAAGAAAATTCTTGCACACCGAATTTATCCCTTCGCACCGTGATGTTGTCCGATACCCGGCACAGAATTTCTCGCACAAGAAAGCATTTGCCCACATCTCCTTTTTCCCATAGACTTGGTTCCACCATAGTGAATCCTGCAAGCCATAATCGGCTGCGGCCTGAGCCCACTCTGCCTCAAAGTCATCAGCCCTCATTTCAGAATAAATCCACCGATTAAAAAGCCGACGTAAATTGTCATCCTTCACGTTTGACGTGACATTCTTCTCTAAGTGCCAAGCACATAACCTATGCGTGGCATTTGGAAAAATTGTTTGAACGGCTTCTCGAATTGAGTCATCACCGTCTGTGACAACAACAGAAGGCTGCTTGCTGCACATGACCTCCAAGAAATTCTCCAACAGCCACGTGTATGATGCAATGCTCTCATCTAACACCAAACCAAACCCAAAAATACATGTTTGCTTGTGGTTATTACATCCTGAGAAAATCACCAGCAGCCTCTTGTATTTGTTCTTCTTATAGGTTGAGTCGAATGCAAGTACGTCTCCAAAGTATTGGTAATCTATCCTGTTGCCACCATCTGCCCACAGTAAATTCGCTAGCATCTCGTCTTCTGTCACATTATACCTTGCCATCGAAGTTGGGTCTGCATCGACTTTACCCTCCAAGTACACTATAGTTGCGTTCGCGTCTCCGTCAACTATCTTTGCACGACGCCTCTTATCCACGTAGTTATAAGCATCTTTCTTCAAAAAACCTACCAATGAATACCCTCCAGATACCCCAGCCATGTACCGCATTGTCTTTGCCGTGGAGATGCCACAACCTTGAAACCCATCTAATTGGGCTTTCGCAGCATCCGTCAACGAACGAAAACTTGTAATTAGATGGACCATTCCAGGATGAGTCATGTCGTGATTGTGGTTCAAAATGATTTTCTTGACCCTCCACAACGAGCTGTCCTTATCTAAATATATACACATTCTTGCTTCACAATTCATCCTTGTCTCCGGCTTGTGAGGCCTCTTCCTGTCGATCCTGTTATAATGTTTCTTATCTCTCTGTCCCTCTCTATTGCAAAAAAATCTTCTCCGAACCAAATTACCCTTCTCATCCTTGAACATGTCTCCCCTTCTTATACCAAACCCGTAGAATTTTCCTAATCTCTTATAAAACTCGTATGCATCGTCTTCGCTACGAAACACCTTCCTCAAAATATCATTTTCTGTTATATCGGCTACATCTCCAAAATCGACTGCGCCCATCACGCCTGCCCCCTCCTCACACATTGCATTAATGTCAACAGCCTCGGGAACGTCCATCAAAATATTCACCACACAGTGCCAAATTCTTAAAGCATGCCTGGAAATTAAGCTCAATTGAAAAAAAAAAATAATCCAACAATACTGCACAAAACCAACCACACAAATCTCTTGTCCCCCAAATAAAACATAAGCTTGTTAGGTCAACGAACCCACCGCTATATACCATTTTGTTATCTTAAATACATGCAACGATACCCTCCAATGATAGCTACCAAATGAATTCCAACAAAAGTGACAAGTGCTAGTTACCACACAGCACCCAAGCCCACAGCAAACTCAGAAATAAATGTGCCAACGTAGTAAAAATACTATCCATGTCTTATTAATAACAAGAAGGTCAAAACTCAACCTCTTGAACTCAATAATTACAGCACCTATCCAAGCATATTATTAAATCGCAGTTATCATAAACTTATTTCAAATGCTAGAAGCAGTGTGAAATTAAACCCATGAAGCGTATAATAAATCAAAAGATCACGTATTGCAAATTATTTAACAACAACACAAGTTAGGAACAATGAAACATGATTAAACTTTCAACACTTTTCAGCCAAATTTTTATTACGGTCGTCACAATGATTAACAACTACAAAAAATAATGAACGAACACTGAATAAGTTGCATAGGCAGTGCAAATTTAAAATTTTAAGGTTCTGAACGCAGTAAAAATACTATCCATGTCTTACTAATAACAAGAAGAGCAAAACTCAACCTCTTGAACTCAATAATTACAGCACCTATCCAAACAGATTATTAAATCGCAGTTATCATAAACTTATTTCAAATGCTAGAAGCAGTGTGAAATTAAACACATGAAGCGTATAATAAATCAAAACATCACGTATTGCAAATTATTTAACAACAACACAAGTAATGAACAACGAAACATGATTAAACTTTCAACACTTTTCAGCCATATTTTAACTAGGCTCGTCACGATGATTAACAAGTACAAAAAATAATGAACCAACAGTGAATAAGTTAAATAGGCAGTGCAAATTTAAAATTTTTGGAATGCAGTAAAAATACTATCCATGTCTTACTAATAACAAGAACAAAAAAACCCAACCTATTGAACTCAATAATTACATCACCTATCCAAGCAGATTATTGCATCGCAGTTATCATAAACTTATTTCAAATGCTACAAGTAGTGTGAAATTAAACACATGAAGCGTATCATAAATAAAAAGATCATGAATTGCAAATTATTTAACAAGAACACAAGCTACAAACAACGAAACATTATTAAACATTCAACACTTTTCAACCCAATATTAACCAGCCTCGTCACAATGATTGACAACAACAAAAAAAATGAACTAACAGTGAATAAGTTACATAGGCAGTGCAAATTTAAAATTTTATGGTTCTGAATTTAGAATTCACAATCAAATACAATCAATGTTCAACGCCAATCAAGCAAACACTGACTGAGCATTAAGTTCTGGTTCTCTAATTGGGAAGCAACAAATTCAACCTACAGCAACAAATTTAACAAACCCTAGTAAAGTCCCGATTTATCGCAACATTTACTTCCGCAACATGGCAAATTTATTGAATACATTTTCAGCAACATACATATATACGATGGGAAGGTAAATCTGAACAATACGAAACATAGTAGGCATGGTGCAGAGACTCACCAACGGGCGACGGCGACGCCGCGACCTCCCCTCCAAACGCAAGCAATCAGGATTTTCCGCGACTTCCTTCTGCCAGCGGCGACAAGAAAGCCGAAACACGAGAACCCAATAACTGCGACGACACTCGGGGACTGCGTGCAGGAACCACCATGCAGACCACTCACTGCCTAACGGATCCGCGAGCTGGCTAGCACAGGTCCGATAGGCGAGCAGCAGACGCGGACGATACAGGGATAGGCATAAGAGCAGCACAGCGGAATTCCTTGGGTGCGACGAACGGCGGGTGCAGTTGACCACTCCCGTTGACGGCGACAAGTTATGCGGGAGGCTAGGGTTTGCTTACTGCGTCGGAGGCTAGTTGAAGTAGCAATTTTCTGCAGGAATGAATTGGAGAAGGGGGGATAACGCGTGCAATCCCTTTCCCCCTTTCAAAGTAACGAAACGACGTCGTCTTCTCTGAACCGTTTCATTTATATTCGGTCCGACTTTCCGGTTTGGTTCGACAGTTCTTAATGGTTTTTTTATGGTTAGTTTCTTAATGATTTTTAATTCGACGGTCTTCCACATATCACCGGCCCCAAAATATTTTTGGCAGTTAAATAAGCTTAGTCCACTTCCTTTTTAATGTTATATATTTGTTCATACATCTAAATATTAGAATTCCATATATTTTATTCCTTGTGCGTGAAAGCAATGTTATATGACACCTAAAGACATGTTTGATATGATCAAATACTTTTCAATTCAATTTCTTCTTTAAATATAACATCATTTTATTTCATTTTTATATTTCCAAAATTTGGTGAAGAGAATAACAAGAACAAAATGATTTTCTTTTTCATTGTTTCTTTTACAAAATACAATATATTATGAACAATGAATAAAATTTCACATAATTAACTAATGTTTTTCATAATTGGTAATTTGTTATAGATTTTGGATATGACAGGCACATGCAAAATGTGTTGGAAGTGAATAAGATAAGCTATGAGAACTGCATAGACAAAGATTTCATTAAGAACATAACAAGGGGAGGTGGAAAAGATGTCATTGAACTGAAAGAAGTGAAGACCTATTACTTCTTGAGTTCAGGTGGTTTCTGTTGGAATGGTTTGAAAGTTGCAATTAATGTTGAAAATGCTGCACCAAGTCCATTACCAGGACATAATAAATCTTCATCTTGTACCGTTGGTATCAACCAAAATCTTGTGATTCTCTTAATATTGATGTGGGGCATCATCATCTTCAAATGATAATAGTTAGATCACAAATAGAACATTATCATAGGACCAATTGTAATGGTTGTGTTGGGATTTATAGTCTCTTTGAAATAGTAATTGAATGAATCATAAAAATTTAGAGCGTCTTTTCACTATAAAAAAAAATATTGTTTTTAGAAGCTACAATTTTTTATTTTTTTAGAAAAGATATTTATATTTTAAAAAATTATTTTTTATATTATTATATCTAAACATAATTAGTAGACAAAAATTTGTTACGTAATTTTTAAAAATAAATAAAATTATTTTTATTTTTTAAAAAAATAAAAAAAGAAGATGTTTCAAAAAAAATATTTTATTCAAAACTCACCCATCATTTATTTGTCATGACAAATTACTCAAAATTAATGTTATATTTCTCTAACTTTTTATCAACAAGAAATTTTGTTCTGCACACTTGCAAATACAAAAATATGATCAAAGCCCAAAACCCACTCCTGGCCACATAGACAGAAAAAAAATTAAACTTGTCCAATAATCCCAACATGCCAAAAAAAATTAACATCTAATTAAACTTATTAACTTTGTTGCACTATGCAGTACCGCTGCAAATCCACTGTACCTCCCTGTCCAACTGTCCCATCAACTAAACTTCTCACTATGCCAAACAAAACGTGTTAACATATGAGGCTTGCCACATAATATCCACAGGTGTGGATTTTTTTACCCATCCACACCATAGAACTTCCCATAATATTAATATCCTTGACCGTTTTAACGGCTTAACTGTTGGTAATCGTCCCTAAACTATAGCGCCACCTTGGCACCAGCTGCCAGCTGGCGTGCAGTAATATTATCGACATGTAGCCTTTATCAACATCATAGCCGTTCAATAATGAATTAAATTTTAAAAATTAATTATGAATTCGTTAATTGTATATCCACGGTTAGATGGTTGATAATATTAATAAAGTTTTATGAATTCTAAATTATTTGAATATATCTTTTTTATGGCTAGATCGTCGATAAATTTCAATGACTAAAATATATTTTTAAAAATAAAATAATGATAAAGTTAATTTAATATTTATTTAATTTTATAATTTAATTATTATGACATTATAGTATTACCAACGGCCATTAATTATTGGTGTCAGTAATTTGAGTTTTTAAAATTTCAAATTTGTCTATTTATTAAATTTATCGATGGCCATTGTCATTGGTAGCATTGGTAATTGGCCGTAATAAAATGATGCGTTTTGCGATCGTCGGTAAATTAAATTATCGACGCTTTAGTCATCGGTATAATTAAAACCTAAAATTTAAACGTCAATGTATTCTTCTTCCTTTTTCATTCTAAACTTTTTTTTCTTTCTCTCTCTCTACATATTCTCGTTCTTTATTTACCTACGATCTTATCATTTTTTCTTTCATCAGAGTTTCATTCGATGTGATGAGTCCATTAGTTTAATTAATTTACTTTTTTTATTTCTCTACTTTTTACTCACATTTTCAATGTTTCGATTATTATGAGTTTTTGGTATATTTGTAACAATATTGTCTAATTTTATTAATTTTACTATTATGAAAATCTGGTTAAGTATGTAATTAGTTTAATATGTATATTGAAACTAAATGATGAATAATATTTATTTTTCTTATTAATTATTACATATTTAGGATAAAAACTTAAACCCCTAAAATAAAGCTGTAAGATAAAATGGACGAAATAATTTTGTGTAGAGGTGTAGATATCCTTTTCGTTTATTTGTCGTGGAGTTTATTTATATTTGCTTCATATTTGATATGGAGAATAAAGAGACTAGAACTATTAGGATTAACAAATAAAGTAATTATGTATCATTGAAATCATAAAATATACAATTGGATTGATCAATAGAAAATTTAGAGGAATATTATGAGGAGCCTCTTGTTAGATTGAGTGGTAAAGAAATGTAGTTGATGGTTAGTGGTTATCCCAAAATAATTGACACAGACTGTCAGTTACAATTTTCGAGTTGTGGTAATGAATATAACTGGACTAAGAGTAGTATATTTTGGGACTCATCCTGTTTGAAGGATCTCCTTGTCTGTTGATGCATGAGCATCTTAAACACTTTTCATTAGCAACTCTTATAGAAAAGTTGACTTTTTCTTAAAATTATATAATTTTTAAGGATATTCTAATAGTACTTTGATTTTTTTTGTTTCATAATTTTTTGTAGAGAAATGTTAGGAAAAAAGAAGCAAAAACAAGGAGGAACAGAGAATTGAAGGCAAGTGCAAAGAGAATTCGTGGATACTGTCAACCTTGACTTTTTCACACACGAGCATAACTTGAGCTATAGTGTAAGAACCGAAGTTTTCACATAAAACCGCTTAAGTAGAATAGAATAATTTAATTCCCCGGAATAGGTTCGAAAATATAAGAAAATATTTTCTTTAAATTATAAATGTGAGATTCAGATTCAATGGATTTTTCTGAGTGGAAAAATGTTCTCTTTTGAAAAATTTCACGTAAAAATACATACTTGTAGATTAGCTGGCAGTACCGTCTCAAGTCTGTCCAATACTGTGTGAGAGAGAATAAAACAGTAAAAAACCTTAGAAGAGTTTTTGAAATAGCAAATTGGGCGCTTATTCTAAAGGTTTTGGCCCAAAGTGGGCCAAACGAACAAAAAATGCTACGCGGTTGGACCGAACCCAAGTTGGACCCAAGCCCAACATATATAAAGCTTTAAATGAGCAAGAAAAGCTCATTTGGGGAAAATGGGGCGCTATTGAGAGAGGAGAGGAAGAAAAAGAGCATTATTCATCTCGTTCTTCTTTTTGCCATATCTTGAGTTACGGAGCTCCGATTGACGAGCCGTTTGCAGCTACGCAAAGCTCTCGCTGACCAACCTATCAAACTTGGTAAGAAACTCTGATTCCAAGCTCCATTTTTTGTCCTATGTCATTTTCGAAAATGGCTATTGGTGGACGAAATTGTGATCAACAATAATGGCTCTTTGGCATGTGCCAAAAAAAAACTAACTCAGCACTTTCTTTTCACAACTCCGTTCAACTTAACCAGCAAGTGTACTGGGTCATCCAAGTAATACCTTATGTGAGTAAGGGTCGATCCCACAGAGATTGTTGGTATGAAGCAAGCTATGGTTACCTTGTAAATCTCAGTTAGGCAGATTAAAAGGTTTTGGGTTTCGAAAATTAATAATAAATAGAAAATAAAAGGGATAGAAATACTTATGTAAATCAATAGTGGGAATTTCAGATAAGCGTATGGAGATGCTGTGCTCCTCTTGAATCTCAACTTTCTTATTACATTCATTCAATCCTTCCTACTCCTTTCCATGGCAAGCTGTATGTAGGGCATCACCGTTGTCAATGGCTACATCCCATCCTCTCAGTGAAAACGTTTCTATGCTCTGTCACAGCACGGCTAATCATCTGTCGGTTCTCAATCAGGTTGGAATAGAATCCCTTGATTCTTTTGCGCTTGTCATCATGCCCAGCCTTCAGGAGTTTGAAGCTCGTCACAGTCATTCAATCCCAGAATCCTACTCGGAATACCATAGACAAGGTTTAGACTTTCCGGATCCTCATGAATGCCGCCATCTATCTAACTTATACCACGAAGATTCTGTTGGGGAATCTAAGAGATATGCGCCCGGCCTAAAGTAGAACAGAAGTGGTTGTCAGTCACGCGCGTTCATAGGTGAGAATGATGATGAGTGTCACGGATCATCACATTCATCAAGTTGAAGTGCAACATATATCTTGGAATAAGAATAAAAGAGAATTGAATAGAAAGTAATAATAATTGTATTGAAACTTGAGGTACAGTAGAGCTCCACACCCTTAATCTATGGTGTGCAGAAACTCCACTGTTGAAAACACATAAGTAAAAGGTTCAGGCATGGCCGAATGGCCAGCCCTCTCCATGATCAAGAGACCGAATAGTCAAAAGATTAAACTGTCAAAAGATGTCTAATACAATAGTAACTTATCCTATTTATACTAGACTAGCTACTAGGGTTTACATGAGTAAGTATTTGATGCATAAATCCACTTCCGGGGCCCACTTGGTGTATGCTTGGGCTGAGCTTGATTTACCCACGAGCTGAGCCTTTTCTTGGAGTTGAACTCCAAGTTATAACGTGTTTTGGGCGTTCAACTCCGGATCATGACGTTTTTCTGGCGTTTAACTCCAGACAGCAGCATGTACTTGGCGTTCAACGCAAAGTTACGTCGTCAATTTCCGAATAAAGTATGGACTATTATATATTGCTGGAAAGCTCTGGATGTCTACTTTCCAACGCCATTGAGAGCGCGCCAATTGGAGTTCTGTCGCTCTAGAAAATCCATTTCGAGTGCAGGGAGGTCAGATTCCAACAGTATCAGCAGTCCTTTTGTCAGCCTTTTTTAGAGTTTTGCTCAAATCCCTCAATTTCAGCTAGAAATTACCTGAAATCACAGAAAAACACACAAACTCATAGTAAAGTCCAGAAATGTGAATTTAACATAAAAACTAATGAAAACATCCCTAAAAGTAGCTTGAACTTACTAAAAACTACCTAAAAACAATGCCAAAAAGCGTATAAATTATCCGCTCATCACAACACCAAACTTAAATTGTTGCTTGTCCCCAAGCAACTGAAAATCAATTAGGATAAAAAGAAGAGAATATACTATTAATTTCAGAATATCAATGAATATTAATTATAATTAGATGAGCGGGACTTGTAGTTTTTTGCTTCTGAACAGTTTTGGCATCTCACTTTTTCCTTTGAAGTTTAGAATGATTGGCTTCTCTAGGAACTTAGAATTTTGGATAGTGTTATTGACTTTCCTAGTTAAGCATGTTGATTCTTGAACACAGCTACTTATGAGTCTTGGCCGTGGCCCTAAGCATTTTGTTTTCCAGTATTACCACCGGATACATAAATGCCACAGACACATGACTGGGTGAACCTTTTCAGATTGTGACTCAGCTTTGCTAGAGTCCCCAGTTAGAGGTGTCCAGAGCTCTTAAGCACACTCTTTTTGCTTTGGATCACGACTTTAACCACTCAGTCTCAAGCTTTTCACTTGGACTTTCATGACACAAGCACATGGTTAGGGACAGCTTGAATTTAGCCGCTTAGGCCTGGATTTTATTTCCTTGGGCCCTCCTATCCATTGATGCTCAAAGCCTTGGATCCTTTTTACCCTTGCCTTTTGGTTTTAAGGGCTATTGGCTTTTTCTGCTTGCTTTTTCTTTTTCTTTCTATTTTTTTTCGCCATTTTTTTCGCAAGCTTTCCCCTTTTTTTTCCACTGCTTTTTCTTGCTTCAAGGATCAATTTCATGATTTTTCAGATTGTCAATAACATTTCTCTTTGTTCATCATTCTTTCAAGAGCCAACAGTTTTAACATTCATAAACAACAAGATCAAAAATATGCACTGTTCAAGCATTCATTCAGAAAACAAAAAGTATTGTCACCACATCAATATAATTAAATTAAATTCAATGATAAATTTGAAATTCATGTACTTCTTGTTCTTTTGAATTAAAATATTTTTCATTTAAGAGAGGTGAAGGATTAATGGATTTTATTCATAGCTTTAAGACATGGTTACTACATACTAATGATCATGAAGTAGAGACACAAAACATAGATAAACACAATATTAAAAACCAAAAACAAAAAGAAATAAAGAACAAGGAATGAATCCACCTTTAGTGGCGTCTTCTTCTTGAAGGACCAACAATGTCCTTAAGCTCTTCTATGTCTCTTCCTTGCCTTTGTTGCTCCTCCCTCATTGCTCTTTTATCTTCTCTTATTTCTTGGAGAATGATGGAGTGCTCATGATGTTCCACCCTTAATTGTTCCACATTATGGCTCAAATCTTCTAAGGAGGTGTTGAGTTGCTCCCAATAGTTGTTAGGAGGAAAGTGCATCACTTGAGGCATCTCAGGAATTTGTTGATGATGAGCTTCCTCATGCATCTCTTGAGAACCGTGAAGGGTCTCTCTTGCTTGCTCCATCCTCTTCTTGGTGATGGGCTTATCCTCTTCAATGGGGATGTCTCCTTCTATGATAACTCCAGCTGAGTAACATAGATGGCAAATAAGGTGAGGAAAAGCTAGCCGTGCCATTGTGGAGGACTTGTCGGCTATTTTGTAGATTTCATTAGAGATGACCTCATGAACTTCTACTTCCTCTCCAATCATGATGCTATGAATCATGATGGCCCGATCCACAGTAACTTCAGATCGGTTGCTAGTAGGAATGATGGAGCGTTGAATGAACTCCAACCATCCTTTAGCCACAGGCTTGAGGTCCAGTCTTCTTAGTTGAACTGGCTTGCCTTTGGAGTCTATTCTCCATTGAGCTCCTTCCACACATATGTCCATTAGGACTTGGTCCAATCTTTGATTGAAGTTGACCCTTCTAGTGTAGGGGCGTTCATCTTCTTGCATCATGGGCAAGTGAAACACCAACCTCACATTTTCTGGACTAAAATCTAAGTATTTCCCCCGAACCATTGTGAGATAATTCTTTGGATTCGGGTTCATACTTTGATTATGGTTCCTAGTGATCCATGCATTGGCATAGAACTCTTGAACCATTAAGATTCTGACTTGTTGCATGGGGTTGGTTAAGACTTCCCAACCTCTTCTTCGGATCTCATGTCGGATCTCCGGATACTCATTCTTCTTGAGCTTGAAAGGGACCTCAGGGATCACCTTCTTCTTTGCCACAACATCATAGAAGTGGTCTTGATGGCTCTTGGAGATGAATCTTTCCATCTCCCATGACTCGGAGGTGGAAGCTTTTGTCTTCCCTTTTCCTTTTTCGGCCTTAGGTGCCATTGATGGTAGTGGAAAACAAAAAAGATTGTGCTTTGACCACACACCAAACTTAAAATATTGCTCGTCCTCGAGCAATAGAAGAAAGAAGAGAAGAAGAAGAAGAAGAAGAAGAAGAAAATATGGTAGAGGGGAAGAGATGTAGGTTCGGCCTAGGTGAAGAAGAAGGGGTTGTGTTGTGTGAAAATGAAGTAGAATGGAAGGGTATATATAGGGAGAGGGGGTAGTGTGTATTCGGCCATTTAGGGTGGGAATGGGTGGGAAAATGGTTTTGAATTTTTGAAGGTAGGTGGGGTTTATGGGGAAGAGTGGATGGATGTGAGTGGTGAAGGGGGTGATTGGGAAGAGGAATTGAGGTGATTGGTGAAGAGTGTTGGGAAGTGTGACATGGGGAATACAAATCACAAAAATAGGATTAGGAGGTAAGGTGGGGATATAGTAGGTGGAGATCCTGTGGGGTCCACAGATCCTGAGGTGATCTTGTGGGGTCCATAGATCTTGAGGTGTCAAGGAATTCCATCCCTGCACCAAATAGGCATGTAAAATGCCTTTGCACACCATTCTGGCATTTAAACGCCGTGTGGTGCACATTCTGGGCGTTCAACGCCCATGTAAAGCATGTTTCTGGCGTTGAACGCCAGTTTGTTGCTTGTTACTGGCGTTAAGCGCCAGCTCTTCCTCTTAGGCACACTCCTGGCGTTCAGCGCCAAAATGTTGCTTGTTTCTGGCGTTCAGCGCCAGAATGATGCTCTGTTCTGGCGTTGAACGCCGGCCAGATGCATCTTACTGGCGTTGAACGCCAGCCTGTGCGTCCTCCAGGGTGTGAATTTTTTTTCTTTTGCTGTTTTTGATTCTGTTTTTAATTTTTATGATTTTTTCGTGACTCCTCATGATCATGTGCCTAATAAAACACAAAATAACAATAAAATAAAATAAAATAAAAATTAGATAAAATTGGGTTGCCTCCCAACAAGCGCTTCTTTAATGTTAATAGCTTGACAGTGGCTCTCATGGAGCCACAAAGGTGATCAGGTCAATGTTGTATAATCCCAACACCAAACTTAGAGTTTGGATATGGGGTCTTAACACCAAACTTAGAGTTTGACTGTGGCCTCACAACACCAAACTTAGAGTTTGACTGTGGGGGCTCTTCTTGACTCTGAACTGAGAGAAGCTCTTCATGCTTACTCTCTTTTGTCACAGAGGGATGGCCATGTGCCTTAAACACAAGGTAGTCCCCATTCAATTGAAGGACTAATTCACCTCTATTGACATCTATCACAGCTTCTGCTGTGGCTAGGAAAAGTCTTCCAAGGATGATGCATTCATCCCCTTCCTTCCTAGTGTCTAAGATTATAAAATCAGCAGGGATGTAAAGGCCTTCAACCTTTACTAACACGTCCTCTACTATTCCATAAGCTTGTCTCAATGACTTGTCTGCCAATTGTAATGAGAACAAGGCAGGTTGTACCTCAATGATCCTCAGCTTCTCCATTACAGAGAGTGGCATAAGATTTATCCCTGACCCCAGATCACATAGAGCCTTTTCAAAGGTCATGGTGCCTATGGTACAAGGTATTAAAAACTTGCCAGGATCTTGTTTCTTTTGAGGTAGAGTTTGCTGAATCCAAGAATCTAGTTCACTAATGAGCAAGGGAGGTTCACTCTCCCAAGTCTCATTACCAAATGACTTGGCATTCAGCTTCATGATAGCTCCTAAGTATTGAGCAACTTGCTCTCCAGTCACATCTTCATCCTCTTCAGAGGAAGAATAGTCTTCAGAGCTCATGAATGGCAGAAGGAGATTTAATGGAATCTCTATGGTCTCTGTATAAGCCTCAGATTCCTTTGGATCCTTAACAGGAAACTCCTTCTTGCTTGAGGGACATCCCAAGAGGTCTTCCTCACTAGGATTTTCGTCCTCCTCCTCCCTTGTGCATTCGGCCACATTGATCACATCAATGGCCTTGCACTCTCCTTTTGGATTCTCTTCTGTATTGCTTGGGAGAATACTGGGAGGAGTTTCAATGACTTTCTTACTCAGCTGGCCTACTTGTGCCTCCAGATTTCTGCTGGAGGATCTTGTTTTATTCATGAAACTGAAAGTGGTCTTTGACAGATCATAGACTAGATTGGCTAAATTAGAAGTGTTTTGTTCAGAATTCTCTATCTGTTGTTGAGAAGATGATGGATATGGCTTGCTATTGCTCAGCCTATTGCGTCCACCATTAAAGCCTTGTTGAGGCTTTTGTTGATCCTTCCATGAGAAATTTGGATGATTTCTCCATGATGAATTATAGGTGTTTCCATAAGGTTCACCCATGTAGTTAACCTCTACCATGACAGGGTTCTCAGGATCATAAGCTTCTTCAGAAGCTGCCTCTTTAGTACTGTTGGATGCATGTTGCCATCCATTCAGACTTTGAGAGATCATGTTGACCTGCTGAGTCAACACTTTGTTCTGAGCCAATATGGCATTCAGAGCATCAATTTCAAGAACTCCTTTCTTCTGAGGTATCCCATTATTCACGGAATTCCTCTCAGAAGTGTACATGAATTGGTTGTTTGCAACCATATCAATAAGTTCTTGAGCCTCTTCAGGCGTTTTCTTTAGGTGAATAGATCCACCTGCAGAATGGTCCAATGACATTTTCGAAAATTCAGATAGGCCATAATAGAATATATCTAATATGGTCCATTCTGAAAACATGTCAGATGGACATCTTTTGGTCAGCTACTTGTATCTTTCCCAAGCTTCATAGAGGGATTCACCATCTTTTTGTTTGAAGGTTTGAACATCCACTCTTAGCTTGCTCAGCTTTTGAGGAGGAAAGAATTTATCCAAGAAGGATGTGACCAGCTTATCCCAGGAGTCCAGGCTATCCTTAGGTTGTGAATCCAACCATATTCTAGCTCTGTCTCTCACAGCAAAAGGGAAAAGTATGAGTCTGTAGACTTCAGGATCAACTCCATTCGTCTTTACAGTCTCACAGATCTGCAAGAACTCAGTTAAAAACTGGTAAGGATCTTCAGATGGAAGTCCATAAAACTTGCAGTTTTGTTGCATTAAGGTAACTAGCTGAGGTTTCAGCTCAAAGTTATTGGCTCCAATGGCAGGAATGGAGATGCTTCTTCCATCAAACTTGGACGTTGGCTTTGTGAAGTCACCAAGCATTCTCCTTGCATTATTATTATTTTCGGCTGCCATCTCCTTCTCTTGTTCAAAATTTTCTGAAAGGTTGCTTCTGGATTGTTGTAATTTAGCTTCTCTTAATTTTCTCTTCAGAGTCCTTTCAGGTTCTGGATCAATTTCAATAAGAGTGCCTTTATCCTTGTTCCTGCTCATATGAAAGAGAGAAGAAAACAAGAAAAGAAAGAGGAATCCTCTATGTCACAGTATAGAGATTCCTTTATGTTAGTAGAAGAAGAAAGGGGAGTAGAAAGTAGAAGAGGGGATTCGGATATTAGGTGAAGAGGGGTGAAGAGAAGTGTTAGTAATTAAATAAATAAATAGAATAAGAAAAGAGAGGGAGAATTTCGAAAACAATTTTGAAAAGAGGTTAGTAATTTTTGAAAATTGGAGATAAGATAAGATTAAAATTAAAATTTAAAACAAAAGAATTTTTGAAAAAGGGATGAGATATTTTCGAAAATTAGAGAGGGAAAAGTAGTTAGGTGGTTTTGAAAAAGATAAGAAACAAACAAAAAGTTAGTTAGTTGATTGAAAAAGATATTAAAATCAAATTTTGAAAAGATAAGAAGATAAGAAGTTAGATAAGATATTTTGAAATCAAATTTTGAAAAAGATAAAATTTTTGAAAAAGATAAGATAAAAGATAAAAAGATCTAATTTTTAAAATGACTTAACTAACAAGAAACTACAAGATAAGATTCTAGAACTTAAAGATTGAACCTTTCTTAACAAGAAAGTAACAAACTTCAAATTTTTGAACCAATCACATTAATTGTTAGCTAATTTTTGAAAATTAGATGTAAAGATAAGAAAAAGGTTTTGAAAATATTTTGAAAAAGATTTTTGAAATTTTCGAAAAATAAAAAAATGAAAAAGATATAATTTTTGAAAAAGATTTTGAAAAGATAAGATATTTTTAAAATTGAAATTTTGACTTGCCTTGTAAGAAATAACTAATTTTAAAAATTTTTGACCAAGTCAACCCAAAATTTCAAAAATTTGGAGGGAAATAAGGAAAAGATATTTTTTTATTTTTGAAATTTTTAAGATGAGAGAGAAAAACACAAAAATGACCCAAAACATAAAAATTTTGGATCAAAACACTTAATGCATGCAAGAACACTATGAATGTCAAGATGAACACCAAGAACACTTTGAAGATCATGATGAACATCAAGAACATATTTTTGAAAAATTTTTGATGCAAAGAAAAACATGCAAGACACCAAACTTAGAAATCTTTAATGCATGGACTCTAACAAACAAAAAATGCACATGAAAAACAATAAACAACACAAAACAAGAAATCATCAAGATCAAACAAGAAGACTTGTCAAGAACAACTTGAAGATCATGAAGAACACTATGAATGCATGGATTTTTTTCGAAAAATGCAAGAAAAATTTTTAAAGCATGCAATTGACACCAAACTTAAAAATTGACTCAAGACTCAAACAAGAAACACAAAATATTTTTGATTTTTATGATTTTATAATTTTTTGTATTCTTATTAATTTTTTTGAAAAACATTATTAGAAAAACGAAAAAGAAAAGAAAAATTTTGAAAAAGATTTTGAAAGAAAAATTACCTAATCTGAGCAACAAGATGAACCGTCAGTTGTCCATACTCGAACAATCCCCGGCAACGGCGCCAAAAACTTGGTGGACGAAATTGTGATCAACAATAATGGCTCTTTGGCATGTGCCAAAAAAACTAACTCAGCACTTTCTTTTCACAACTCCGTTCAACTTAACCAGCAAGTGTACTGGGTCATCCAAGTAATACCTTACGTGAGTAAGGGTCGATCCCACAGAGATTGTTGGTATGAAGCAAGCTATGGTTACCTTGTAAATCTCAGTTAGGCAGATTAAAAGGTTTTGGGTTTCGAAAATTAATAATAAATAGAAAATAAAAGGGATAGAAATACTTATGTAAATCAATAGTGGGAATTTCAGATAAGCGCATGGAGATGCTGTGCTCCTCTTGAATCTCTACTTTCTTATTACATTCATCCAATCCTTCCTACTCCTTTCCATGGTAAGCTGTATGTAGGGCATCACCGTTGTCAATGGCTACATCCCATCCTCTCAGTGAAAACGTTCCTATGCTCTGTCACAGCACGGCTAATCATCTGTTGGTTCTCAATCAGGATGGAATAGAATCCCTTGATTCTTTTGCGCTTGTCATCACGCCCAGCCTTCAGGAGTTTGAAGCTCGTCACAGTCATTCAATCCCAGAATCCTACTCGGAATACCATAGACAGGGTTTAGACTTTTCGGATCCTCATGAATGCCGCCATCTATCTAACTTATACCACGAAGATTCTGTTGGGGAATCTAAGAGATATGCGCCCGGCCTAAAGTAGAACGGAAGTGGTTGTCAGTCACGCGCGTTCATAGGTGAGAATGATTATGAGTGTCACGGATCATCACATTCATCAAGTTGAAGTGCAACGTATATCTTGGAATAAGAATAAAAGAGAAGTGAATAGAAAGTAATAATAATTATATTGAAACTTGAGGTACAGCAGAGCTCCACACCCTTAATCTATGGTGTGCAGAAACTCCACTGTTGAAAACACATAAGTAAAAGGTTCAGGCATGGCCGAATGGCCAGCCCTCTCCATGATCAAGAGACCGAATAGTCAAAAGATTAAACTGTCAAAAGATGTCTAATACAATAGTAACTTATCCTATTTATACTAGACTAGCTACTAGGGTTTACATGAGTAAGTATTTGATGCATAAATCCACTTCCGGGGCCCACTTGGTGTATGCTTGGGCTGAGCTCGATCTACCCACGAGCTGAGGCTTTTCTTGGAGTTGAACTCCAAGTTATAACGTGTTTTGGGTGTTCAATTCCGGATCATGACGTTTTTCTGGCGTTTAACTCCAGACAGCAGCATGTACTTGGCGTTCAACGCCAAGTTACGTCGTCAATTTCCAAATAAAGTATGGACTATTATATATTGCTGGAAAGCTCTGGATGTCTACTTTCCAACGCCATTGAGAGCGCGCCAATTGGAGTCTTGTAGCTCCAGAAAATCCATTTTGAGTGCAGGGAGATCAGATTCCAACAGCATCAACAGTCCTTTTGTCAGCCTTTTTCAGAGTTTTGCTCAAATCCCTCAATTTTAGCCAGAAATTACCTGAAATCACAAAAAAACACACAAACTCATAGTAAAGTCCAGAAATGTGAATTTAACATAAAAACTAATGAAAACATCCCTAAAAGTAGCTTGAACTTAGTAAAAACTACCTAAAAACAATGCCATAAAGCGTATAAATTATCCGCTCATCAGCTATTTGGATTTTTGAGTTTCTTTGTGTTCTTGTTGTTTAAGTGTAATCTAGCTTGGGTGAGTAGTGGGTTTTACCCTAAAACTCGTTAGGCAGGGTAAGATATCACTAAACTCTTGTATTTAGTTGAATGTCATAAGTCCTAGCTTTGATTCTTGTTATTTTTTATGATATAGAGTGTTCTTGGTGTTGTTTAGTGTTGAGTGGAGGCTTGAAAGCTTGTGGTTAAGTGGTTTTGTGCATGGAGGATAATTGGCCAAGATATGGTTTCGATTTTCTTTATGTAGTATATAATATTTTGTGAAACTTAGGCTAGTGGCCTTTAAGATAAGTTTGAATAATGTGGTTGTATGATTAATTGTATATAAATACTATGTTTGATTGTGGTTTAGATGGTGGTGGTATGAGTTTGAATATGATGACATGTATATAAATGTTGGTGAATGATGTTGTTGAATAATGATGATTGTCTGGAAGGATAATAAACTATGATGTTTGTTCATGTTGAGGTATGACAAGTGATGCTTATGAGTAGGGGGGTTGTGTTAAAGTTGTAATGTTGGAGTCTTGATGAGAAAATTGTGGAATTGTTGAGTTTGTGAGTGATGCCAAGGCATCTTACGGCTAGTTTCACTAGCCTTTTTCTTTGTTTTTACTAGGTTTTATGCGCTTTCTTGCATTATAAGTAAGCAATTGAGTTAGAAATTCATGTATGCCTAGATTCATTCAACTATGGTTAATTTGATGCAATTTCATGAGAATTATGCCATAATTACGTGTGTGCTAAGAATGATAAAAGTTCTCATGACTTTAGCAAAGCTTTGATGCTTATATTGGTTGATAACAGGTGAAAAAATGCATGGAGGGAGGTTGAAGAATAGCCATGGAATGGATGAAGAGGAAGCAACGTTGGTGGCCAAGTTGGACCACCAACGTTGCCTCCAACGTTGAGAGGGATGAAACAGAGAAGCTTCTGCATAATTTGCTGGTGCACACGTTGGAGGGAACGTTGGCAAGCCAATATTACCCCCAACGTTATGCTAAAACGTGCTTTCTGAAAATTGGGAAAAATTGTGGCGACTCGCACGCATGGATTGGAAATTCTGACAATCCACGTGCACGCGTTGGAAATGCGTACGCGTAGATGGAGTAACGTTGGACCAACAACGCTGCCTCAAACGTTGGTGGCCAACGTGCGCAATCTGAGTTCCAAAATTTAGCATTTGAAAAAGCGCAACGACGTGCACGCGTATACTGCACGTACGCGAAAGCGTAACTTTTGATGATCCACGTGCATGCGCGGATAGGCCGACGTTGGAGGGAACGTTGCCAGTCCAACGCAGAGGCCAACGTCTTTGAAAATCTTTCAAAAATTGGATTTGGGATTTTTGTATCCACGCGCACGCGCAACTTACCCGCACGCGTGGATGCGTATTTTGGACCCAAATGCGCAAACGCGCCAAGCACGCGTACGCGTGGGTAGAAGAACGTTAGCACTCTAACGTTGAGTCAAACACCAATGACAGCAACCAAGACCCAATTTCTAAGGAAATGTTTGGCCCAACGTTTACCCTCAAACGTGGACACCACAACTTTGCAATTCAAGCATTCCTCTCCTCCCAACAGCATTGGAAACCAATTGGAGCAACTTCAACCCAATGCAATTAAGGCCAAAAGCCCAATTCAGAGATTGAAGATCAATTGAAGAAAGTGTATAAATAGCTTAGAATTCAAGTTAGTTAGAGAGCTTTTTACGAATACTAGTACTGTAACTCTGCTAATTTTCATTTTCGGAAATTCTTTCACTTCTGCAATGTATCTTTCCATTCTGAGAGCTATGAACAATTAAACCCCTTTCATTGGGTTATGGAGCTCTATTGTAATTGAATGGATCAATAATAGTTTTCATCTTCTTCTTCTTTCTTTTCTCTTAATTTTTGTTAGAAAGCTTTTGATCTTAATTCAATTGGGTAGTTGTCTTGACAGAGAAGCTACCCATAATTGGAATTCCTCTGTTCCTTGAGAGAGGGATGAGGAATTCATGCTAGAAAGGCTTTCTCACATTAAATTAGATTGGGGGTTGGATGGATATTGTGACATTTAATCCTACCAATACTATAATCAGTGACCGAACTTCAACTCTTTCGATGAGCAATTAAATCAAGACATTGGGCAATTGTGCATGTTTAGAGAGATTGGTGAGCCAAGACATTGGGATCCAATCATCTAAGATTGCCCAGCATAGTCAATGAATGCATTGATTGAGGAAGAGATGAAAATGATTTGATCCGAAGAGTTCAATATCTCCTGAAACCCAATGAACCCCTACTCTGATCTTACCCATTCTCTTTACATTTTGTCTTTTAATTTGATGCTTAATCCCCATTCCCATTTTAATTTCTTGCAATTTAAGCTTCTGCACTTTAATTTCCTACAATTTCCCTTCTGCCATTTAATTTATGTATTTACATTCCGCTATTTACATTTTGTGCCCTTTAAGTTTCCTGCCAATTTACATTCTGCAACACCAATTCAATTCTGATTCCGTTCAACTAGAACAATTCTCTAATTAAAGTTGCTCAACTAACCAATCCCTGTGGGATTCGACCTCACTCTATTGTGATTTTTTATTTGACGATAATCCGATGCACTTGCCGGTAAGAAAATTGTTGAGAGACAATTTTCGTGACATCAGTGATGTGTGACTTGATTAAGATGTTGAATTTATTGGATTGTGATGGAAAAGGTAAAGAATAGTATTTGGTAGTGTTTTGTGGTCAACTTGAATAGGCTTTGACTTGGTTTGATTGTGAATTTCGGAAGTTTGAGAACCTAGCAAATATTTTGTAAGGTAATCTTTGATGGATCATAACTTGGGCTTTTGTTTTTAAAATTGGTTGAAATTTATCTTAAATTAAATTTCATTTAAAGACCTTTAAATTGGTATAAAGTTTGATGAAAAAAGATTTTTGTAGCGGAAGTTATGAACGTTTAAAGTTTAGTGTTTAAAACTGATTTTTGCAACTTTACTGAATTTTGCAATTCTGTGATGGCATGCATACACGAGCACCCCATACACAGGCGTGCATCTCTGCCAGGCCCTCATGCATACGCGGCCTTGTGTATGCGTACACAAGATGGGCCAAAAAGCAGGTATGCGTACGCAAACTTATGGTATGCGTACGCATGATGGTTCAAAACTGAAATGTGTGTACGCATACTTGGGCATATGATAAGTCTATATTTGGTGGTAATTTTTGTCTTGAATTGGATAGGTTTCATCACATAAACTCACACTTAACCACCAAAATATCATACTTTGGTGATCTCTCCCTAAATTGGACCTAAATGTGAAAACATGCATTTTTGTGCTTAAATTGATCATTTTAATTCCACTTTTATTCCATTTGATGCCGTGACATATTTTGTTAAGTGATTTCAGGTCAATTAGGCATGAATGACTAGGCAAAAATGAAAGGAAGCATGCAAAATGGGAGATTTCATGAAGAAAACAAAGGAGAAGCACTCAGTCAAGTGTGCATACGCACAACTTCCTGTGCGTACGCACAAGTCCTAGCGTGTGACTTCATTAATGAAGCATGTGGCTCGCAAATTTGGGGTTCTCATGGCCCAATTTTTGGAGTTGTTGAAGCCTTTTGGAGTGTTATATCAAAGGGAAATGAAGACATATCAAAGAGAGAGCTCAATTTTAGGATAGAAAACATAATTAGGAGTAGGAGTAGAGTAGTTTAGAAATTCTCTCTTAGGGTTTACTTAAATTTTTATTGTAGCATTTTATAGTTAAGTTTTGATCTTGGATTTTGCACACCATTATTGTAAGTACTCTTTAATTTTCTTTTTAATCTACAATACTCTTGCTACATTTTCCTCTTGTTCAAGTTACTTTGTTAATATATGCAATTTTGATTCCTTGAAGTTTTGGTTGATAAATTTCATGTTTTATAATTTATACTTGCTTGATTGAATGTTTATTGTCGATTTTGTGAATATTTTGGTTATAGTTTTCATTTTCCTTTGCAATTTCTTATGTTTTGCTTTTATGCCACTTGCTAATTTTGAGTAGATTTTTACACCTTGGCTTGAGAAATGAGTTCCTAGAATACTAGAGTCATAATGTCTAATATTTAGTGGTAATTCTTGGGAAGTTAGTTCACTCTTGTTTCCATTGACACTAGGTTTTTACTAAGTAATTAGTAAGTTAGCTAGGACTTATGGATTAATGTCAATTATGCTTGCTTGACTTACTCCTCGATGTTAGGGGTTGACGAAGTAAGATTGACTCATCATAGTTGCCATGGTTGTGGTTATGACGATGATAAGATTCCTTAATTCTCATTCCCAAGTCAAGGCTCTTTTATGCATTTATAGCATTTTCACTAGTTTTGATCTTGTTTCTTTTTTATTTGCATTAATATCCTTTTTTATCCTTTGTTAGTTCTTTTATTTCTTGTTTTTTTAATCTTTCGTTCCTTGATTGAAGAAAACCCCTTTTTTTCTCACAACCAAAAGAGTGACACCTTAATTGCATAGTCCAAGGGAGATGACCCGGGATTTCAAACTCCCGGTTTTTATTGGTTTGTATTGTGACAAACAAAATTAAACTTTGATTGGGAGTTAATTGTTGATTTAGACTATGTTTTTAACAAGATTCTATTTTGTGAAATTCTAGATCAACATTAATTCTCATATCAGCATGCATACGCATACACCCTGTTTTGCTGAAAAAATAATTTTTCTTCACTTTTAAGGGTTCTATAGCTTTCCAAACTTCTTTAACTTCTCCTTAAGACTTGTGGATAGTACTTAGTCCCTACGACTAGTATAGATAGGTTTATGTTTGGGATTAATGGATTTATATACGGGTTTTAGAAGACGATGACTTAGGCTTGGTATGTCTGTCGGGTGTCTTCATCTTGTTAACTAATGGGGAGCTGGGTTGATGATGAACTTGATATATTGATGAAGAACTATGGTTAATAGAATGAGTATAAATGGAATTGTGCTATGAGCCGTGCCATTTTACTAAATTGTATGATTGGCAAGTCGCTGTGCGCCTTGGGCAAGGGCTTTGGCAATCTCCCGCTTCTCTGAGGTAGCGGTGCCAGCGTAGGGAATGAGGCAGTCTCTCAACTATGTTGAGATGTAAGGATTGTGGCAGTCTCTCACTCACATAACCTTTCTATTGCCAGAGTCAACTCGGGCACTATAACCCGAAAGAGTGTGCTGGACACTATAACTCATGGGGGGCAAGATAAGTGTTGGGCACTAGAAATAGTGAGTAGGGCACTATATCCCTGGTCATGGTAGAAAGGCGACATCCCGTGGATGTGTCGGGTTGGCATTTTAAACTGACAAGTGATATCACGTGCCAAAATAGGATAGACATTCATTATATGCTTCATCTATTTACTTGTTTGCTTTGATTACTTGAGCATGCCTATTTGAATAACATGTCTATATGCTAGTTCATTTACCATTTTACCTGTTATACTTGAATATTAATTTTGCTTTACTTGTTTGTATTAAATGTGTTTTATTGGCGTCAAGGAGGTTTGGGAGATGGTCACGATGGGATCGCACAAAGGTTAGGTTGGTGAAGGCTGTGGGATACAGTGGTGTGATTAGTATTAGTTAGAAATCTCCTAAGTTTAGATATCCTATTTATGGCTTATGGTTTAAGTTATTTATTTTGTTAATCTTGAATATCTGTTGATGCGAAGTTCTAAGATTGTCTTTGGCGTCTCAAAACCTTATATCTTATATATTGGGCCCTATTTCCATACTGAGAACCTCCGGTTCTCATACCATATGTTGTTGTTATTTTTCAGATACAGGTCACAACCCACCTTGATCAGTTTGCGGATGGTGACAGAGCATAGGATCTTTTATTATCTTGTGCTTTGGTTATTATGTTGTAGTTTCTGTCACTTTTATTATTATACTATGTTGCTCTAGGGGCTTACTTTGAGAGATAAGCTGTTTTAACTCAAAAACTCGATTATGTCTGTTTATGATTAGTCGGCCTAAACTCCGTGGGCTGCGGCTAGTACTCTATGATTATCACACTTATATATATCTATCTTGACTATTATTATATTAAGTCTCATGTTGTATCTTGTGCCTTCACGCTTTTAGTTATCATGTGTAAATGTTTCGCAGTATGTAATTCTGCTTAATGCAAATTTGAACTTTATCCTCTCATTGGGCTACTAGCATTACTATTTCCTCCTATACTTATTTTTGTATGAGCTTTAAAACAGTCATAACGCCTTATTATCCTTTGCTTTACGGCTAGAGGTAAGGCTTAGGATAACGGGGTGCTACATATAGAGGTCTAATTGATGCGGTTCTAACGGCATTAGAAAGCCAACTTCTAGAGCTTTTCAAAGATATATAATAGTCTATACTTTTTCTGACATCACAGTGCTAAACCCTGCGACATTGGCATTTATTGCCAAACTGCGTTCAGCATGAATTCTTCTCGGGACTCCCGATACTAAATGCCACTCCTCCGACATTTAGCACCAGACAGGCAGCAAAGAAGTGTAGAATTGCATAAAAAGCAGCGTCATACGCCACCAAAGTAGCACTGAACACCTACAAAAGTCCCGAACCCGAGAAAAATCTTCGTAATTAATGAAGATTTGAAAACACCAAGCTTAAATTACAATGAAGATCATTAGTTAGTCAAAGAGTCATTAAGAAAAGAGTTGATTTGATTTGATTATATTAGATTTTATTTTGATTTAGTTTGAATTTGAATTATAGGGATTTTTTAGAAGTCCTAGTCCACGGACGTCAATGAGGGATGACTCATTCTCTCTTCCGTCTTTCATTCTTCATTAGTTTTAGGTTTTACATTGTATTAAGATTTAGAATTTTTTGCACGATAGGCAACTAATCTTCCATTTTTAAGGTTAAGAGCTCTATTTACTTTGATGGATTAATAATTATTTGTTCTTCTACCCTTAATTATCGCTTTAATTATTGTTTAAGGGTTGGTTTCGTTCTTCATCCTAAGGATTAGTGATTATTAGGAAATAACTCTAATTCTACTTGAATGTTATTTGAGTCTTGAAAAAGTTATACCATTAGAATTATAGATTGAAACAAATTCCTCATAACTTCTAATTATCTAGACTTAATGTGGTACGTGACATATAATTATATTCTGCTTTGGGATTCTTAAGGTTGTGAGAATTTGGACTTAACCTTCTGATTAATTAAGTGATCAAAGAATTGATGGTTGGTTATGTTAGAGAAGATTGGATTGCCTAAAAATAGAAATTCAATCACTTGTGATTTTCCATAAACATAATCTTTGCATGATCAAGGTAGTTGACATTGAAGGTTAAATCCAGAAATTTAAATATCTCTGATACCTTAACTATCTTTATCATATTATTTTCTTAACTAATTTTAGTTTGCTTTTATTTAATTCTCTGTTTTATGTTATTTGCTATTGAAATCCTAAATTTTGATTGTCTGACTAGAATAATCAATTGACTATTATTTTCTTAATTCGTTAATCCTCATGGAATCGATACTCACTCAACTGAGTTTATTACTTAGTACGACTCGGTGCACTTGTTGGTAAGTTGTGGATTGTAAATTCTGCACCATCCATCATTGTCTTGTTGTAATGTATATTGAGCAAAATGTGTTCGATAGTGTCATCAACACAATGATGGATAGTGATAGAACCAAAGATAATGTTTGAAGGATCACCTTGTCTGTCATTATCTTGATGTGATGTATATTGAGAAGAATGTGTTCGATAATGTCATCAACATGATGGATAGTGATAGAATCAATTGGATAACCACACAAAGTTAGGTTGGACATAGCAGAAGTGTGTAAAGGCCAAAACTGAATCTTATGTCACTAGGAAATGGTAGATGGGCCAAGACAAAGGGTGTTATATTCTGACCTTAGAACAAATATTAAATATACGGGAGTCATCGTAATATTCTCGCTATTAGAGTGACACAGTAAGAACTATGACATTCTGATAGTGAGGGTGTTACATTATGGTATCAGAGCAGTCTTTCCTGTAGAGCCTGAGGAATGGACTGACTATTCTTCAATTGCATACTCTGAGCATTTGTCAAGTAATAGGTCTTGTCCTGATGACGAGAGTTAGAGCTTTATGCATATGACGGTCTATGGACTAACATCGTTAGTTGATCATTGAATACTTCATGGTATTAAGTTTGGCTAGGTTAACTCTAATGGTTTATGTATATGAGAGCACTAACAGGTTATCATAGAGGAGATAGAGGTACTAGGTGACGCTCATCACAGGGTTTGGAAAATGTTAGAAATTGCTTCTCGAGGTTACTCGATTACATATCTTGTTCTTTCGTGGTTCGCCTTGGAGTTCTTGTTTGAGATTTCTTTCTGGGGAAGTAACTTGAATCTTTTCCTAACCTTATTCTTTTGTTCATATGCATTCTCGTTGATCTTAACTGCATTTGTTCATTTAAATTCCTTGGATATTTGTCTTGTGTTATTTAAACTCCTCTTTTTGACTCATGTATTCTTTGATGTAACTTTGGACTTGTTTGAGGCATCAAAGTAAAACGTTGAAATTTTTGTGAACCTTGTCCTTGTTGCTTGTCCTTTCTCTGAGGTTTTGTACTTTTTTTGGGTGACACGAGATTTGTTTTGGTGTCACGCGCAACCTTTAAACATAGCAAGCGATATGGTAGTTCTTTAGGACGCGTTTTGTGAACACAAAAGGTAAAGATTGTAAGTGTGCGATGTCACAAGATATTGTGGAGCTTTAGTTCATGCAAAAGAGTTTTGTTAATGCTAAGCTTGTGACCGGTGATAGGCTTACAAAGTGTTTGACGAGGTTGAGAACCTTCGGATGAGTTGTTCAATGAAGTACGGTTAAGAATGGTGGAGATAAGTTATGTCGATGGTGGGAAAGTTGTACCTCTGAAACTAGTACGAGATCAGTGTGCGAACGTTAATCACGTTGTTTTAATACCGGCATGTTTTGTAATCTTTTGCATCAAGTCTATCTTGTACCTTTTGTTTCGCATCACACTTATACCCTTATATTTTTATGCCACATAAAAATTCCAATATTTGAAATTATATGTATATATGTTGAGATCTTTTGTTTTTCTTAAATGTGTTCGAAAGTGAAGTGATATGAAATCTCTTTCATTTTGTATCAATTTTCGAGGATAAAAATTTTTATAAGATGGGTAGAATGTAAGACCCAAAACTTTTGAGAAATCTTATTATGAGTCAATTTCAATTTATTTATTCATTAAAGACTTTAATTTTAGATATTATTTTATTAAAGGTAATTAAATCAAGTTTTGATAATTGAATTAGAATTTTTATCTAACTTTATAATTATGGAGTATTTTTGTGTTTACAATTTAAAGTTTTAAAAATTTAAAAATAATGAGGTTTTGTCTATTTAAATTTGAATAATTTCTAATTTTAGTTTGATTTTATGAATTGAAAAGCAAATTAATTTATTTATCTTTAATTTTAAATTAGAGTGCTTAGTTAAAAAGTAATGAGTTATATGCCTTAATTTTAATATTTAGATTTTGGACGTTAGTTTATAGATAAAAAAGAATTAATTTAATTATCTCCCATTTTCTTTGAATTAGTATTTGTTTGAAAATAGATTGCAAGTTGATAATAAAATGGTATTTCGAAGATAATTATTTTATATTTAATTTGAACATAGATTATTACTCTATATTTTTATTTTTATTAAAATTACTACACTATCTTAACCCCAAAATTTCCAATTTCATTGCACAAAACAAACTCTAATTTACATTCACTAACCTAAACACTAACCACTCACATCTCTCACCCCCACACCCCACACGGACACACACACTCTCTCTCTTAACACAAGCACACACACAGTGCGGAGAAGAGAAAGAAAAAGGGAGGGGAGAGCGTCGCCAGCGGAGGGGAAAGCTCGCCATCATCGCATCGCCATCGTCTAGCAGCTGAGCCGTCGCCGCTGTTCTGTCGAGCTACCGCCACCACGCACGAAACAGAGGGAGAGAGAGATGGAGAAGAGTGTCGCGCGAGAGAGGAGAAGAAGCTACTGGTCATTTGTAACATCCTAAATTTTTGAAAATTAAATAGTTAAGTTATTTATGAATGATTATATTTGTTGAGATTTTATTTTTAAGAAAACTATTTTATCTAAAGTAATTAAATAGAATTTTATGATTATTAAAGTTTAACTTAATTATATTTATTCTATTAATCTAAACTATTTTTTAGAAATTATTTTATTAGGAAAAATTAAATTGATTTTTATAATTATTATTATTATTATCATTTGAATTTATTTAAATTAAGGTTATTATATAATTTTTCTATAATAAGATATTTTACATAATTGATTTTATGATAACTAGAATTTAAATTAATTTGAATTTTTATATAATTTTTATTATAACAAGATATTTTGAGAAGGGATAAAATTATTATTACTATTATTAATATTTTTTATTTGCTTTGATTAAAATAAAGTTTAGTTAATATTATTATTATCGAGTTTAAAATCCATCGATATGAGTAAATATCAGTATTCTTCGGTGAGCTTAGCTTTGCTAAGACTTCATCGTATATTTTTATCATTATGTTACTAATGTCATTTATATTAGTAACTCATATATATTTATCCTTTTATATATATATATATATATATATATATATATATATATATATATTAGAGCTTGATGGGGAAGTAGGAATATACATATTATCATTAAACTATCTCTGAAATTCATGGATCTGGGATTTTACTGTTCATGTTCTTATTTACTGTTCATTTTGTATATAAAAAACAACACTTTAAGTCTGGAAGTACAGGCCGTTTAGTCTTATCACTCAAAGGGGCTGTAGCAGTAAGACCCTGGAATTCGGGCAGTAAGGCTAACTTGATGATGTCCCTAAAAGTGATAATGGTCCAAACGTAAGAACTCCTGGTGGCTATAGATTTAAAGGGTTATTAAAAAAAAGAGTTAAAAACCCAGATTCAAAAATTTGAGTGATAGTTTAGTGATAATATATATGTTCTCTCTGAACCAAAGGAGGGCCATGATATCAGAAATTATGTAATCATGTCTAAACTCTTTCGCTCTCTCTCTAGACGCCTTTCCTTTTCTTCACCGTCCTTTTCTTCCTCCTCTCCGATCCATTCTTCTTCCAATCCCCTTACTGAGAAAGTTACTCGTCCTGAGGAACTTTCCCCCAAACACAATATCTTTGAAGAAGAAGTTTGCTTCGAAGATATCAATCAAGCCATTGACAATTGGGAAATACCCAAAATCCCACAAGATGAGTTATATGTCCCTGATGATAACAAGAGAAAATCTGATTATATCATCAAAACCGCTGAAAATAATATTCCTCTAGGACCCGATTCCGGTGAGGAATTCCATCTCCTGACTAAACAATCTGTTAGAGAACATGCCCGTCACTACAGATATCTTCACATAGGGTGTGTCCAAGTTGCAGTCAAACCACTCATCTGAGAAGGTTTGAATGCCTCTATCCTCATGTGTCTTAGAGACATTAGACACAATGACTTCCAAGATTCCTTAATCGGAACAGTTGAAACAAGTCTAGGACATGGTCCAGTTTACTTCAACTGTTTCCCAAACAAGACGGTCAGCCTGTTAGACCTTAACATTCTTGACTCTCTTTTCCTAAACATTCGTATTCATGGTCTTAACATGAAAGAAGGTTCAATTCCAGCCGCTTTAATTTATAGGATTCAATACAAGGTCATGAACACTTGTAACTCTAGAGTCCTTCTTAAGTCCCAAGAGCGTGAAACCACTTTGTTTGTCACAGACATGATAAAGGCCAACGTCATGATCCCACGGCTCGTAAGATGGGATGAAATTGACCTCCCTCAATCATGGTCAATTGACCGAGCCATTCCAACGCAACCTAGACAAGCACCTCTTTTACGAGAAGTAAAACAAGATGAATCAGGGAAGGTAGAGATTTTCTTTGATAGACGAAACTCTTTTTCCTCTAGATCTGAAGCAAGAACATCTAATGATTTTGCTTCAGCAAGAAGATCTTTTTCAGTAACTTCCCAATCTCAGTATTCAAAAATGTCGAGACCAGCCAATTCTGAACTACATATTTCCGGATTACAAAACAATTCAAGCATTTCTCAAGGAGTTTACCAAGAAGATGATGGTGATGTAGAATTTGAAGTTGAATATTCTCATCAATCCCATCAATCTCCAACATATTCTTCTTTGAATGGTAAATGAATAACACGGAATTTGTTATAAACAGAGAAGCCTTACGTAAAAACCTTAACTCTGAAGAGTATGACCTCCAAAGAGAATGGTATTTACGTACTTATACAGCTTCTCAAATCTCATCGTTCAAAGAAAAATATTACAAATTTTTAAATGATGTTAAAATGCATATTCCTTTTTTTGAATGGTTTCATGCTTATTCCATAAAAAACAACATTGAGTATCCTTTTAAAACTAAACAAACTTCATTTTCAGCAAATGTTATTTCAACTTGGAAAGTCAAAGATGAGAACTTAGTTAGATCTGAGTTTCCTCCAAAAGGAGCTTTTATTATTTCAAATACGGAAGGACATAATCCTGTTATGGCCTCTCCCTTTAAAACAAAGAATGTGGATGAAGCTGTCGCCCCTAAAGATATTAAAAATCTCATTGAACAATCAAATTATACCAACAGATTTTTACAATGCTTGGGTGACAACCTTTCATCTTCAGGATCTACTTTCTCCTTGGAAAATGTTTCTGAAGCATCTACTTCTAAAAGTATTGAGAAACCTCTTTTTAAACCTTTCAAAATAAGTAGCAAGGCTAAGCAAAGTCTTAAAACCTCCATTTTAAAACAACAATCTAGTGATTCGAAAGTTATTCAAAAGATTGACCAACTTTTGAATCGTTTTACTACTATCCCTGAAACTCCTACAAACTCTGGTGAATCTACTTCTCGTATTCAAACACGCTCATCTAAAGCTATTAATGCCCTCGGCCTTGAGTCCAATGAATCTTGCTCTGAGCAAAGTGATGATTCTGGTAAATCATCCCTCAAGATCAGCCCCATTTTGAGCAACTCCCTAACCAAGTGGAAGGGTTTAACTAAACCCTCTACGTATGGTTATAATCGTGTATCTGCTCCAGATCTAGCTCTCGAAGAAAGAGAACTAGGTTTTGTTAGCTTTAATGCCAATAATGTCTATGAATGGAATATAGATGGCAAAACAGAATATAATATCATGAGTATGCTCCAGCATATGACAATGGTAGGCACAGCCTATCAAGCAGCCCATGATACCTCTGAAGAAGCTATAGCCAATGTTATTGTTTCCGGGTTTAGTGGCCAACTGAAGGGATGGTGGGATAACTACCTTCCCGATAACCAAAAACACTCAATCTTTTCTGCCATAAAAGTCAACGACCAGAATGAACCCATCATTAGTGACGACGGGGAACCTATCCCCGATGCTGTCAATACCTTAATTTTTACCATAGCAAGCCACTTCATTGGTGATCCATCTCTTTGGAAAGACCGTTCTGCGGAGCTGCTTTCCAATCTCAGATGCAAAACTTTGTCTGACTTTCGATGGTATAAAGATACCTTTCTTACTAGGGTTTATACCAGAGAAGACAGTCAACAACCTTTCTGGAAAGAAAAATTCCTTGCTGGACTCCCCAAATCCCTTGGAGATAAAGTAAGGGACAAAATTCGTAGCTTAACTCCAGACGGGATAATACCCTATGATGAGTTAAGTTATGGCCAACTCATTTCTTTTATCCAAAAGGTTGCCCTAAAGATTTGTCAAGATGATAAAATCCAAAGGCAACTTGCTTGTGAGAAAACTCAAAATCGTATCGATTTGGGAACTTTCTGTGAACAATTTGGTCTTCCTGCTTGTCATCCAAGGAAATCTAAAAGACCTTCCAACCGAAAAGTTTTTAAACCTAACCCTGAAAAGAATTTTAGAAGATTCAAAAAGGGTTTTCAAAAACCTAAAAATGAAACAGGTTTCCAAAAGAATTTCCAAAAGTATCCCCAGAAAAACCCCATTATTTGTTACATATGTAAAAAACCAGGACGTGTTAGCAAATATTGTCGGTTAAAAGGAAAGATTAATAATCTGAACCTTGATCCTCAGATTGAGGAATAGATTAATAATCTTATGATTGAGAGTTCAGATGATAACTCTGGACCAGAATCTTCTGATAATAATATCAACAATATCCAAGTTGATGATGTTGAGTCATCCTCAGATTCAGATATCAAGAAAATTAATGTTTTATCCAAAGATCAAGATCTCTTATTTGATGCTATCGAGGCTATTGACAATCCAGAACAAAAGAAAGACTTTCTTTTGAAACTAAAAAGATCTTTACAAAAGGAGAAAAAACCCAAAAGTTTGGTCCTTAACAATAAATATGATGTCAAACCTATTTTCAAAAAATTAGAAAAACAAGTTATTCGTCCCGTAACCATTCAGGACCTCCAAAATGAGGTTAACAACCTTAAGAGAGAAATCCAGGAAATCAAAAGAAACCAAAACGATCATCATCTCATTCTCTCACAATTGGTACAAGAAGAAGAATCTGGTGATGAGGATCTTGGTTCTCTTTTAAACCAAACTGAGTGCTCTAAGGAACAAGAAAATAAAATTTCTAACGACAATGAGGTAAAAAAAATTTTGAGAATAATAAATCCTTCATGAAACATCGTGTTACTGTCCGAATTGTTGTTAAAGATTTTATTTTTGACACCATTGCACTCTTTGATTCAGGTGCAGATTCAAACTGTATTAAGGAAGGTCTGGTCCCCACAAAATATTTCGAAAAAACTACTGAACGCCTTAGCTCAATAATGGGTGAAAGGCTAAGTATCAATTTTAAAATAACCAATGTCTTTATTGAAAAGGGAAATATAAGAATTCCCACCGATTTCATCATAGCAAAAGATATAAAAAAATGATGTAGTTTTGGGGACACCTTTCATAAATCTACTGTTTCCATATCTGGCAGATTTTCCTGGACTTACCTCTTTTGTAGGAGGACAAGTAACTTTTTTTTTGAGTTCCTAGACTCACCAAAGCAAAGATCTCTAAACCTAATTGAATCCAAAACCAAACAGATTTTTTTTCTAAAAGAAGAAATCTCTTTCAAAACCCTTGAATCACAGCTTTCTCAACCAAAGATTCAAGAAAAATAAAAAATCTTTTAAATCAAATTGAAAAATCTATTTGTTCTGATTTGCCTCATGCCTTCTGGGATAGGAAAGAACACATTGTTGATCTTTCATATGAAAAGGATTTCAAAGAATCAAAAATCGCTACAAAAGCCCGTCCCATTCAAATGAATGAGTAGCTTTTGCAGCATTGTCAACAAGAAATTAAAGATCTTTTGGATAAAAGATTAATTCGTCCTAGCAAAAGTCCTTGGTCTTGCTCTGCTTTTTATGTTAATAAACAAGCTGAGATAGAAAGAGGAACTCCCAGGCTTGTTATCAATTACAAACCTTTGAATCAAGCTTTACAGTGGATTCGCTACCCCATCCCAAACAAAAAGGATTTGCTTAATAGGTTAAACTCAGCAAATATTTTTTCAAAATTTGATATAAAGTCGGGTTTTTGGCAAATCCAAATCACTGAATCAGACCGATATAAAACAGCTTTTACAATTCCATTCGGGCAATATGAATGGAATGTAATGCCTTTTGGTCTGAAAAATGCCCCTTTTGAATTTCAGAAAATCATGAATGATATTTTCAACCCATACTCAAACTTTGCAATCGTTTATATTGATGATGTCTTAATTTTTTCCCAGATTCTGGATGAACATTTCAAACATGTTAAAACTTTTATGTACATCATCCAAAAAAATGGACTTGCTGTTTCTAAACCAAAAATTATTCTTTTTCAAACAAAAATCCGATTTCTTGGTCACATAATTTTCCAAGGAACAATAACTCCTATTGAAAGATCAATTTTGTTTGCAAAAAAGTTTTCAGATTATATCCTCGATAAAACTCAGCTCCAGAGGTTCCTAGGATGTCTCAATTATGTTTCAGATTTCATCCCGAATCTGAACAATCTCCTTAAGCCCCTCCATGATAGGCTTAAGAAAAATCCTCCACCTTGGACAGACAAACATTCGGATATTATCAGATTTCTTAAAACCAAAGTCCGTAATCTTCCATGTCTTTACCTGCCCATTCCTCATGCATTCAAAATAGTAGAAACTGATGCATCAGATTTAGGATATGGTGGTATTTTAAAACAAAAACTGCATGATAAAGAATGTATCATTGCATTTACATCCAAACACTGGAATTTTACTCAACAAAAATATTCCACAATAAAAAAAGAAATTTTAGCCATTGTTTTATGCATCACAAAATTTCAATCCGACTTACTCAATCAAAAATTTTTAGTCCGAGTTGATTGCAAATCAGCTAAAGATGTGTTACAAAATGATGTAAAAAATCTTGCATCAAAACAAATTTTTGCCAGATGGCAAGCAATTTTAAGTGTCTTTGATTTCGACATTGAGCATATCAAGGGTAACTCAAACTCTCTCCCTGACTTTCTCACATGTGAATATTTGCAGGGAGATAATCAAGGGAAAGATGCCTAAAAAGGCAATATTAGCCTCGGTAAGAGGCAGAGGTATTCGCCTAGCCCTTCCTGGGCCGACTAAGAAATCTGGGTCAAGTACCCCAACTGGGTCATCTACCCAACAACCTTCCCCTATAACCCAAGAGCCGACTGGTGTAACAACCCTGATTTTCGAGTACGCGAGATCTTTTCTGAAAGTACGAATTTCTCCGGAAGATCAGTAAAGGGAACACCTCTGTTATATCATCAAGCATCTCAATCCTCATTATCATTATGTCATCCTTAAGCTAGAACCTCCTTTGAGGCAAGCTCGATAATGCAATCGCGAAGAACCTAGTTTTCGAACCGTATCGGTTGGCAGTTTTGATTCTGACTTTCGTAAATAGTCTCTGTTTGACGAACCGGACTCGATTCATGAGAGGAGAGAGATAATAGTATAATATTATCATTATACTATTATTAGAAAATGCTTGAATGATATTATAAGGTTACCTGGTCTGTTTTAGTTAAAAACAGAAAATCGGTTTAACCGGGTTTACGGTTTACTGGTGCAGCTTAGCACCAGCACTCTCTGATGACTTTAGCAATGCTAAGGCCTCATTATACATGTTCTATTATCATAATAAATATGTTACTAGTGTCATTTTTGCTAGTAGCTCATAAAATAATTTTTAGAGATGTTTTTGCAAGTGTTCCGATACATCTAGTTTTAGTACTTATACACCTGGGATATTTTAATATTATTTTAATCCACCTTCATGCCAACCAATCACAACTTACCCTACACCCCCAAAACCCCCAAGGCTGCCTCATTTGCTCATTGTGGCCGAAAATCACTAAGAGAAAAAGGAGAGAAAGTTCTTGGTTCATAAATCTTCAAAGCTTGATTTCTTCTGAACTAAAACTCAAATCAAAACTCCGATTTCACCAAAATGATCCTCTCTTCTTCCTCTACATAACCATATAACATATCAAGGCTGGAAATAAGGTGAGATGGCTGTCTCCCTCCCTCTTCAATTCGGTTTTCAAGGAAAACCATGCAAAACATGTGTTTTCTTGATGTTTTTCCTTAGGAATCATGTTTAACTTGACTTGAGGGCCAAGAAATGTGACTTTCCTGAAATTCTAAGGTTAGAAATCACTTCCTAACATGCTGAGTGAGATTTGGTTAGTTGAGAGTTTTTGGATTTAAAGTTGTTCTTGATGTGATTTAGGAGGAAAAAGTGCTAAAGGACCACCTGAAAGCCTAACTGAATTAGGAGCAGCAAAACCAGGTAGGGTTTGATGAATTTAATCTTGATTGATTGTGTTTGATTTGTTTAATTATGATATGGTTTGGCTGTGCTTGAAATTGATTGTTTATATGAGTGATTCTTGTTGAAAGTTTGTTGAAAATTTGATGAAATTTGATGATATTTAAGCTATGAATGTTGTTCTTGAGGGCTGCTGGAAAACGAAACCCTAGGCCTTAAATTGGGGTTCAATTTGTGTTAAAATCATGTAGAAAAGATGGGGTTTTAGTGGCTGGGAATTTATTTTGAATTTTGGTAAAAATTGGTTGCTGAAAAGACTGAAAAACGGGTAAAAACAGAGAAAGAATCTGAAGAATTAACGAAGAACACGAAGAACACCTTGAGTGTGGTGAAGAACAATGAGGAACACCTTTTTGATTCATAAAAGGGTAAGGAAGTAATTAATTTGGTGTTTGGGGGGGTTATTTGGTAATTTTTGAAAGTTAGGGTGGTTAAAGTAGAAATATTAAAAGTTACCAGGGTAAAAAGTTAATTTTAAAGGTTAAAAGGTAAAGGTAAGTTAATTTTCGAAAATTTAATAATAAAATAATAAATAATAATAAAATATTAAATAATAATATTTAATTAAAAATAATATTTTAATAAAAATAATAAAATAATGCAAAAAAGGCAGTTTTCTGTAAAAGCTTTAGAAAGACAACTTTAAGTGCAGAATCTCATAATTACTTTCATAAAACACTTAGGGAGTGGTAAGAACATATTAGTGAGGCAAAGATAAAAGAAAGATAAAAAGTTAAAGAAAAGATAAAATTAAAGAAAAGTCTGTAAGGTTTTAATAATAGAAAAACAGAAGAAATTAGTGAACGAACTAGGGCAACATAGTTAGTCCTTGAGTTGCGACTAGGGTTAGGTATTGTATGAAAAGTTAAACTGTTTCAGTATAGACTTAATGAACCTATACTTGGGACAGGCAAACTATTCATACCGAGATTTACATAAGCTTTAAATACATACGTTAAGCAGAGAAAAGAGTAACCAGAGCAGAGTAAAGAGATACAGAGAACAGAGTAACCAGAATAGAGAAAAGAGATTAAGAGAAAAGAGTAATTTGATAAAGAGAAATGGTTTGAGTTAAGATGTTGTAAAAGTAAAGGCTGTAAAGTTTGTACAGGATGATTGAACAAAGAAAGAGAGAGGTATTGTATATGAATATATAATTAGAGATGAATAATGAGAATGATAACTTATGATGATAATTACACTGATTCTTTTGAGGAAAGGTATTTAGTTTATGAAATTGTTGGCAAGGACGTGGGTTTTGTCCCGCTTGCGTATTTATGATTATAAAAGAGAATAAAAAGCAGAGGACCTGTTGAAAGGTCATTTGTTGCTTGAGGCAACCCAAGAGATGTGTTCATTCATTTGTTGCGTTATGGCAACTCCTGAGATATTTGTGTGATGATCTGCTGCGTGAAGGCAGTCAGATAGATGGTGGTGCGACCACTGAGAACGCTTTCCTGCGGTACAGATTCATGTTTTAATTCTGTAAGGCAGAGGGGTTATTTCCTGCTACAGAAGTACCGTGACCACCTGTTCCATTTCTGTAGTGGCAGAGGGGTTATTTCCTGTATACAGAAGGTGTGTCGGCATACATCCCTGCAGTGGCAGATGTGTTATTTCCTGTATGCAGTGGACCCTGTGGTGGCAGAGGGCTTATTTCCTGTACACAGGGGTATAGCCAATAGGAAAGCCTTATCCAGACAGAGGTTGCTGGATAACGTCGGGAGCGGGTTAGTAACCGACAGATGAGCTCATTACCTGCACTAGGGCTAGACATGCATCATACTTGGTTGCACATTTACTCTGTTATGGTTGATTGTTTAAATGCATGTTTTCTTTGTTTGTATTCTATTCACTGTGTCTCTGTTTTATTTTCTTGTATTCTCTTGTTTGTGTTCTGCTTTCTATTTTCTCTATTTTCTCTAAGTTATCTGCTTCTTCTGTCTACTGCTTCTCGATATTCTGCTATTTATCTGCTAAACAACACGAAATTAATGAACTTAACTAATAACCCCGACCCTACTAAGAACTCCCCAGTTCTTACCCCTTCTCTCTCCCTTCCCCTTCAGATGGAAGTAAGAGTACCTTACCGTAGTTCGTTGATGATGGTTCTGCGAAGAGGATCCTGCTCTAGGTAGTCTTCTGAGTCTAGGGTGAATATCGTTCTCTGATTATACGTATATACTGTGAGACCAGCCAAAGTCTGCACCCCGTTCGTATGTGCACTTTAACCTAAAACCCGTGTACAAGACTCCTGTTGTGTGGCTACTTGATGTGGTACCAAAGAGACGTTCTATGGCAATGTCTGATCGTGCAGAGGAGCAGCAGACGATGTTCTACCTTTTGGTGACGTTCCACCTGACTTGAGTTTTGTAGACTTAGAATGTACTTTCCCTCGCTTTAGTAGTTTAGAGGGACTAGGTGAGTATAGAGTCTAGGCTAGCCTAGGTGCCAGCTTAGGGACCTCTTGAACAGGTCAGGACCTGGGATGTTGTATGTATGTATATGTATATAGTTATTATCTAGCTATATCTAGGGGTGTTCTAACTAAAAGTCTATTCTTAAATAAAGGCTGGATCACTGAATGTTGTTAACTGCTTGTGATGTATTTATGTGTGGTTGTTTATAACTGTTTTATCTGTTATTACTTGTGAATTGATTATGGGTGATTCTGTCTATTAACCCAAATGTTTTCAAAAAAAAAAAAATTATACCTCGCAATTTAACTACGCTTTTAACAACGAATCAGGCTCATATGATAAATAATAGATAATAATTAGGAGGACAAATTGGTAGCGCTCAGTTTCCGGTATGATCTAGACATATTGAAAATTGGGTCGTTACAATTTGGTATCAGAGCAGTTCGTTCCCAGTAGAGCCTGGGGAGTGGACTGACTATGCTTCATTGCATACTCTGTTGTGTGTCTCATGCGTATAGGATATCCCAGTGATATATGTTGCATGATTGTTTCTGTGTTTTCATTCTGGGAATGTTCACACTCGACTTAAAGTGTTAAGACTGATCACCTTAATAATGATTGTTTGGTGTGAACGGGACCACGATGGGTTCACAAAGACAAGGCATACGGGAAGGAATTCCTAATGTTAAATACGAGAAGGAACAGGAAACGTTTATGGCTACCATGAACGACGTGGCTGAAGTAGAGCGTGAAGCTGCTGTAGGAGCGGCTAGGGCTGTTGAACGTCTCGGAGTGAGAAATGGGGACGAGAATGGATACGGAGAAGATAATGGAAATGATGAGAACAACTTAGGGCATCCTGAAAGACCTATGACCCTTGCGACCTTTCTAAAGGTTAATCCGCCTAAGTTCAAGGGTACACTCGTTGCGACTGACGCTGATAACTGGTTTCAAGGTATTGAACGATCACTGAGGGCGCAGCATGTTCCGGAAGGACAACCCGTGGAGTTTGCTACTTATATGCCTGAGGGAGAAGCTGAGTACTGGTGGCAGGAGATACAGCGACTGTTACAACAGAATGAAAATGACATTCCTTAGGATATCTTTAGGGACGAATTTTATAAAAAATATTTTTCGGGAGCAGCACGAGATGCTAGGAGATGGAGCTTATGCAGCTGAGGCAAGGGGATATGACTGTTGCTGAGTATGCTCGTAATTTTGATGATTTGTGTTGTTCCTCCAAGATTTGTCAAGGGGATCCTGCTGACCTTGAAGAATGGAAGTGCTTGAAGTTTGAAGGAGGCCTTTGTGTTGATCTGATGAGTTCAATAGTTTCGCTGGAGATACGTAATTTTGCCGAATTAGTCAACAAGAGCAAGTTAGTGGAATAATGTATTAAGAAAGTGACTGTGGCTAAAGTGAGTCGCCAAGGATTTCCACCAAGGCGTCTTAGCAATCATCAGACAGCTGGGAGAAGGGTGCATTTTAAAGCACGTGGCATACGACAGTGTAAGAACCTACAAGTTGGTAACATTACTGATCGCCGTATGGGTAAGAATGGAGGTAAAGTAAGGCAAGGTAATGGTAAACGAGCCCATCAGGCTTACATAAACACTGCATGTAAGTAATGCAGAAAAGAGCATGATAACAGGTCTTGCCAGTTTGGATCACCTAACTGCTATGCTTGTAGAGAACTTGGACATATTGCCAAGGATTGTCCAAAGGGATTTACTCGAAATCCAGTTAGCACTCAACAACAAGGACGAGTGTTTGCTATCACTATTGACAATGTTGTGCAATCGAACACCCTCATTCAAGGTCAGGTTATGTCAAGAATCGATTTCTAACTGTACTGTATGATTCGGGTGCATCGCATTCTTTATTTCTCTAATTATTGCTCACGAGTTAGGATTATATTTCTTTAAATTGAATTTTTACTTGATTTTCCATACACCTGCATCCCAAAATGCTTTGACCAGTTTAGTGTGCCTGTAAGTACCATTCGCTATTAGGAACAGGACTTTTATACACGATCTAATCTATTTATCTCCATCTGGTTTAGAAGTTATTTTAGGATTAGATTGGTTATCTAAGTATCATGTTTTCTTTGATTATTTTAAAAGAACTACTGTTATTCCATCTAATAGTCTATGTACTAAACCATTTTTGGTCCCACACCTTATATCTGAATTCTGTAAGAGTTACCTTAGGCGGGAGTGATTGTGAGGGGTATGTTCTGTTAGCGGCTAGCTTGAATGATAGTGAATTAAGCTTGGAACAAATCCAAATGGTGAAAGAATTTCCTGATGTTTTTTTTAGACGACATACCTGAGTTTCTTCCTCAGCAAGAGATAAAATTCAGCATTGATCTAGTACCTGGAACCGGACCGATTTTCATAGCACCGTACCGGATGTCACCATTGCTTGCAGAGCTGAAGAAGCTATGAGATAGGATCGTAGTGGCCTATGGAGGTACAAGAACAGAATTTGTGTGCCCAACTCTGGAGAATTGCATATGAGTACATCATACCATCCTCAGACAGACGGACAATTAGAGCGAACAATCCAGACATTGAAAGACATGTTAAGATCTTGTGGGATGGATAACCAGGGCAGTTAGGATAAGTGTTTGCCATTGGTCAAGTTCGTCTACAACAACAGTTACCAACAAAGTATTGGGATGGCACCATATGAAGCTCTCTACGGAAGAAGATGTCAAACACCATTGTGTTGGAATGATGACGGAGAAGTTAGTGTCTTAGGTCCAGACTTAGTGCAAGAAGCTACTGAGAAGATAAAGGGTATTCGCCAGAAGATCCAGACCGCACAGAGCCGTCAAAAGAGCTATGCCGATAATAGACGTAGACCCTTAGAGTTTAGTAAGGGAGATCATGTCTTTCTAGAAGTAACTTCGATTACTGGAATAGGTAGAGCCCTTAAGACTAAAAAACTTAACCCACGATACATAGAACCTTTCCAAATACTTAAAAGAGTCGGTCTAGTAGCTTATCAAATAGTCCTTCCTCCTTATTTATCAAACCTTCATGATGTTTTTCATGTCTCACAACTTAGGAAATATATTCCCGATGAGAGTCACATTTTACAACCAGAAACAGTACAGTTATGAAATCATTTGACATATCAAGCATCACCGGTTCAGATCGTAGAAAGAAGTGATAAGCAGCTAAGAGGCAAGACTGTTCGCTTAGTCAAAGTAACATGAAAACCAAGGGGAGAAGAAGAGCACACTTGGGAACTGGAAGATAAGATGAAAGCTAATTACCCGCATCTATTCCTAGGTAACTGAAATTTTGAGGACAAAATTTTCTTTTAGGAGGGTAGAATGTAACAACCCTGATTTTCGAGTACGCGAGATCTTTTCTGAAAGTACGAATTTCTCCGGAAGATCAGTAAAGGGAACACCTCTGTTATATCATCAAGCATCTCAATCCTCATTATCATTATGTCATCCTTAAGCTAGAACCTCCTTTGAGACAAGCTCGATAATGCAATCGCGAAGAACCTAGTTTTTGAACTGTATCGGTTGGCAGTTTTGATTCTGACTTTCGTAAATAGTCTCTGTTTGACGAACCGGACTCGATTCATGAGAGGAGAGAGATAATAGTATAATATTATCATTATACTATTATTAGAAAATGCTAGAATGATATTATAAGGTTACCTGGTCTGTTTTAGTTAAAAACAGAAAATCGGTTTAACCGGGTTTACGGTTTACTGGTGCAGCTTAGCACCAGCACTCTCTGATGACTTTAGCAATGATAAGGCCTCATTATACATGTTCTATTCTCATAATAAATATGTTACTAGTGTCATTTTTGCTAGTAGCTCATAAAATAATTTTTAGAGATGTTTTTGCAAGTGTTCCGATACATCTAGTTTTAGTAGTTATACACCTGGGATATTTTAATATTATTTTAATCCACCTTCATGCCAATCAATCACAACTCACCCTACACCCCCAAAACCCCCAAGTCTGCCTCATTTTCTCATTGTGGCCGAAAATCACCAAGAGAAAAAGGAGAGAAAGTTCTTGGTTCATAAATCTTCAAAGCTTGATTTCTTCTGAACTAAAACTCAAATCAAAACTCCGATTTCACCAAAATGATCCTCTCTTCTTCCTCTACATAACCATATAACATATCAAAGCTGGAAATAAGGTGATATGGCTGTCTCCCTCCCTCTTCAATTCGGTTTTCAAGGAAAACCATGCAAAACATGTGTTTTCTTGATGTTTTTCCTTAGGAATCATGTTTAACTTGACTTGAGGGCCAAGAAACATGACTTTCCAGAAAGTCTAAGGTTTGAAATCACTTCCTAACATGCTGAGTGAGATTTGGTTAGTTGAGGGTTTTTGGATTTAAAGTTGTTCTTGATGTGATTTAGGAGGAAAAAGTGCTAAAGGACCACCTGAAAGCCTAACTGAATTAGGAGCAGCAAAACCAGGTAGGGTTTGATGAATTTAATCTTGATTGATTGTGTTTGATTTGTTTAATTATGATATGGTTTGGCTGTGCTTGAAATTGATTGTTTATATGAGTGATTCTTGTTGAAAGTTTGTTGAAAATTTGATGAAATTTGATGATATTTAAGCTATGAATGTTGTTCTTGAGGGCTGCTGGAAAACGAAACCCTAGGCCTTAAATTGGGGTTCAATTTGTGTTAAAATCATGTAGAAAAGATGGGGTTTTAGTGGCTGGGAATTTATTTTGAATTTTTGTAAAAATCGGTTGCTGGAAAGACTGAAAAACGGGTAAAAACAGAGAAAGAATCTGAAGAATTAACGAAGAACACGAAGAACACTTTGAATGTGGTGAAGAACAATGAAGAACACCTTTTTGATTCATAAAAGGGAAAGGAAGTAATTAATTTGGTGTTTGGGGGGTTATTTGGTAATTTTTGAAAGTTAGGGTGGTTAAAGTAGAAATATTAAAAGTTACCGGGGTAAAAAGTTAATTTTAAAGGTTAAAAGGTAAAGGTAAGTTAATTTTCGAAAATTTAATAATAAAATAATAAATAATAATAAAATATTAAATAATAATATTTAATTAAAAATAATATTTTAATAAAAATAATAAAATAATGCGAAAAAGGCAGTTTTCTGTAAAAGCTTTAGAAAGACAACTTTAAGTGTAGAATCTCATAATTACTTTCATAAAACACTTAGGGAGTGGTAAGAACATATTAGTGAGGCAAAGATAAAAGAAAGATAAAAAGTTTAAGAAAAGATAAAATTAAAGAAAAGTCTGTAAGGTTTTAATAATAGAAAAACAGACAGAAATTAGTGAACGAACTAGGGCAACATAGTTAGTCCTTGAGTTGCGACTAGGGTTAGGTATTGTATGAAAAGTTAAACTGTTTCAGTATAGACTTAATGAACCTATACTTGGGACAGGCGAACTATTCATACCGAGATTTACATAAGCTTTAAATACATACGTTAAGCAGAGAAAAGAGTAACCAGAGCAGAGTAAAGAGATACAGAGAACAGAGTAACCAGAATAGAGAAAAGAGATTAAGAGAAAAGAGTAATTTGATAAAGAGAAATGGTTTGAGTTAAGATGTTGTAAAAGTAAAGGCTGTAAAGTTTGTACAGGATGATTGAACAAAGAAAGAGAGAGGTATTGTATATGAATATGTAATTAGAGATGAATAATGAGAATGATAACTTATGATGATAATTACACTGATTCTTTTGAGGAAAGGTATTTAGTTTATGAAATTGTTGGCAAGGACGTGGGTTTTGTCCCGGTTGCGTATTTATGATTATAAAAGAGAATAAAAAGCAGAGGACCTGTTGAAAGGTCATTTATTGCTTGAGGCAACCCAAGAGATGTGTTCATTCATTTGTTGCGTTATGGCAACTCCTGAGATATTTGCGTGATGATCTGCTGCGTGAAGGCAGTCAGATAGATGGTGGTGCGACCACTGAGAACGCTTTCCTGCGGTACAGATTCATGTTTTAATTTTGTAAGGCAGAGGGGTTATTTCCTGCTACAAAAGTACCGTGACCACCTGTTCCATTTCTGTAGTGGCAGAGGGGTTATTTCCTGTATACAGAAGGTGTGTCGGCATACATCCCTGCAGTGGCAGATGTGTTATTTCCTGTATGCAGTGGACCCTGTGGTGGCAGAGGGGTTATTTCCTGTACACAGGGGTATAGCCAATAGGAAAGCCTTATCCAGACAGAGGTTGCTGGATAACGTCGGGAGCGGGTTAGTAACCGACAGATGAGCTCATTACCTGCACTAGGGCTAGACATGCATCATACTTGGTTGCACATTTACTGTGTTATGGTTGATTGTTTGAATGCATGTTTTCTTTGTTTGTATTCTATTCACTGTGTCTGTGTTTTATTTTCTTGTATTCTCTTGTTTGTGTTCTACTTTCTATTTTCTCTATTTTCTCTAAGTTATCTGCTTCTTCTGTCCACTGCTTCTCGATATTCTGCTATTTATCTGCTAAACAACACGAAATTAATGAACTTAACTAATAACCCCGACCCTACTAAGAACTCCCCAGTTCTTACCCGTTCTCTCTCCCTTCCTCTTCAGATGGAAGTAAGAGTACCTTACCGTAGTTCATTGATGATGGTTCTGCGAAGAGGATCCTGCTCTAGGTAGTCTTCTGAGTCTAGGGTGAATATCGTTCTCTGATTATACGTATATACTGTGAGACCAGCCAAAGTCTGCACCCCGTTCGTATGTGCACTTTAACCTAAAACCCGTGTACAAGACTCCTGTTGTGTGGCTACTTGATGTGGTACCAAAGAGACGTTCTATGGCAATGTCTGATCGTGCAGAGGAGCAGCAGATGATGTTCTACCTTTTGGTGACGTTTCACCTGACTTGAGTTTTGTAGACTTAGAATGTACTTTCCCTCGCTTTAGTAGTTTAGAGGGACTAGGTGAGTATAGAGTCTAGGCTAGCCTAGGTGCCAGCTTAGGGACCTCTTGAACAGGTCAGGACCTGGGATGTTGTATGTATGTATATGTATATAGTTATTATCTAGCTATATCTAGGGGTGTTCTAACTAAAAGTCTATTCTTAAATAAAGGTTGGATCATTGAATGTTGTTAACTGCTTGTGATGTATTTATGTGTGGTTGTTTATAACTGTTTTATCTGTTATTACTTGTGAATTGATTATGGGTGATTCCGTCTATTAACCCAAATGTTTTCAAAAAAAAAATATACCTCGCAAATTAACTACGCTTTTAACAACGAATCAGGATCATATGATAAATAATAGATAATAATTAGGAGGACAAATTGGTAGCGCTCAGTTTCCAGTATGATCTAGACATATTGAAAATTGGGTCGTTACAATTTGGTATCAGAGCAGTTCGTTCCCAGTAGAGCCTGGGGAGTGGACTGACTATGCTTCATTGCATACTCTGTTGTGTGTCTCATGCGTATAGGATATCCCAGTGATATATGTTGCATGATTGTTTCTGTGTTTTCATTCTGGGAATGTTCACACTCGACTTGAAGTGTTAAGACTGATCACCTTAATAATGATTGTTTGGTGTGAACGGGACCACGATGGGTTCACAAAGACAAGGCGTACGAGAAGGAATTCCTAATGTTAACTACGAGAAGGAACAGGAAACGTTTATGGCTACCATGAACGACGTGGCTGAAGTAGTGCGTGAAGCTGCTGTAGGAGTGGCTAGGGCTGTTGAATGTCTCAGAGTGAGAAATGGGGACGAGAATGGATACGGAGAAGATAATGGAAACGATGAGAACAACTTAGGGCATCCTGAAAGACCTATGACCCTTGCGACCTTTCTAAAGGTTAATCCGCCTAAGTTCAAGGGTACACTCGTTGCGACTGACGCTGATAACTGGTTTCAAGGTATTGAACGATCACTGAGGGCGCAGCATGTTCCGGAAGGACAACCCGTGGAGTTCGCTACTTATATGCCTGAGGGAGAAGCTGAGTACTGGTGGCAGGAGATACAGCGACTGTTACAACAGAATGAAAATGACATTCCTTAGGATATCTTTAGGGACGAATTTTATAAAAAATATTTTCCGGGAGCAGCACGAGATGCTAGGAGATGGAGCTTATGCAGCTGAGGCAAGGGGATATGACTGTTGCTGAGTATGCTCGTAATTTTGATGATTTGTGTTGTTCCTCCAGGATTTGTCAAGGGGATCCTGCTGACCTTGAAGAATGGAAGTGCTTGAAGTTTGAAGGAGGCCTTTGTGTTGATCTGATGAGTTCAATAGTTTCGCTGGAGATACGTAATTTTGCCGAATTAGTCAACAAGAGCAAGTTAGTGGAAGAATGTATTAAGAAAGTGACTGTGGCTAAAGTGAGTCGCCAAGGATTTCCACCAAGGCGTCTTAGCAATCATCAGACAGCTGGGAGAAGGGTGCATTTTAAAGCACGTGGCATACGACAGTGTAAGAACCTACAAGTTGGTAACATTACTGATTGCCATATGGGTAAGAATGGAGGTAAAGTAAGGCAAGGTAATGGTAAACGAGCCCATCAGGCTTACATAAACACTGCATGTAAGTAATGCGGAAAAGAGCATGATAACAGGTCTTGCCAGATTGGATCACCTAACTGCTATGCTTGTAGAGAACTTGGACATATTGCCAAGGATTGTCCAAAGGGATTTACTCGAAATCCAGTTAGCACTCAACAACAAGGACGAGTGTTTGCTATCACTATTGACAATGTTGTGCAATCGAACACCCTCATTCAAGGTCAGGTTATGTCAAGAATCGATTTCTAACTGTACTGTATGATTCGGGTGCATCGCATTCTTTATTTCTCTAATTATTGCTCACGAGTTAGGATTATATTTCTTTAAATTGAATTTTTACTTGATTTTCCATACACCTGCATCCCAAAATGCTTTGACCAGTTTAGTGTGCCTGCAAGTACCATTCGCTATTAGGAACAGGACTTTTATACACGATCTAATCTGTTTATCTCCATCTGGTTTAGAAGTTATTTTAGGATTAGATTGGTTATCTAAGTATCATGTTTTCTTTGATTATTTTAAAAGAACTATTGTTATTCCATCTAATAGTCTATGTACTAAACCATTTTTGGTCCCACACCTTATATCTGAATTCTGTAAGAGTTACCTTAGGCGGGAGTGATTGTGAGGGGTATGTTCTGTTAGCGGCTAGCTCGAATGATAGTGAATTAAGCTTGGAACGAATCCAAATGGTGAAAGAATTTCCTGATGTTTTTTTTAGACGACATACCTGAGTTTCTTCCTCAGCAAGAGATAAAATTCAGCATTGATCTAGTACCTGGAACCGGACCGATTTTCATAGCACCGTACCGGATGTCACCATTGCTTGCAGAGCTGAAGAAGCTATGAGATAGGATCGTAGTGGCCTATGGAGGTACAAGAACAGAATTTGTGTGCCCAACTCTGGAGAATTGCATATGAGTACATCATACCATCCTCAGACAGACGGACAATTAGAGCGAACAATCCAGACATTGAAAGACATCTTAAGATCTTGTGGGATGGATAACCAGGGCAGTTAGGATAAGTGTTTGCCATTGGTCGAGTTCGTCTACAACAACAGTTACCAACAAAGTATTGGGATGGCACCATATGAAGCTCTCTACGGAAGAAGATGTCAAACACCATTGTGTTGGAATGATGACGGAGAAGTTAGTGTCTTAGGTCCAGACTTAGTGCAAGAAACTACTGAGAAGATAAAGGGTATTCGCCAGAAGATCCAGACTGCACAGAGCCGTCAAAAGAGCTATGCCGATAATAGACGTAGACCCTTAGAGTTTAGTGAGGGAGATCATGTCTTTCTAGAAGTAACTTCGATTACTGGAATAGGTAGAGCCCTTAAGACTAAAAAACTTAACCCACGATACATAGAACCTTTCCAAATACTTAAAAGAGTCGGTCTAGTAGCTTATCAAATAGTCCTTCCTCCTTATTTATCAAACCTTCATGATGTTTTTCATGTCTCACAACTTAGGAAATATATTCCCGATGAGAGTCACATTTTACAACCAGAAACAGTACAGTTATGAAATCATTTGACATATCAAGCATCACCGGTTCAGATCGTAGAAAGAAGTGATAAGCAGCTAAGAGGCAAGACTGTTCGCTTAGTCAAAGTAACATGAAAACCAAGGGGAGAAGAAGAGCACACTTGGGAACTGGAAGATAAGATGAAAGCTAATTACCCGCATCTATTCCTAGGTAACTGAAATATTGAGGACAAAATTTTCTTTTAGGAGGGTAGAATGTAACAACCCTGATTTTCGATTACGCGAGATCTTTTCTGAAAGTACGAATTTCTCCGGAAGATCAGTAAAGGGAACACCTCTGTTATATCATCAAGAATCTCAATCCTCATTATCATTATGTCATCCTTAAGCTAGAACCTCCTTTGAGGCAAGCTCGATAATGCAATCGCGAAGAACCTAGTTTTTGAACCGTATCGGTTGGCAGTTTTGATTCTGACTTTCGTAAATAGTCTCTGTTTGACGAACCGGACTCGATTCATGAGAGGAGAGAGATAATAGTATAATATTATCATTATACTATTATTAGAAAATGCTTGAATGATATTATAAGGTTACCTGGTCTGTTTTAGTTAAAAATAGAAAATCGGTTTAACCGGGTTTACGGTTTACTGGTGCAGCTTAGCACCAGCACTCTCTGATGACTTTAGCAATACTAAGGCCTCATTATACATGTTCTATTCTCATAATAAATATGTTACTAGTGTCATTTTTTCTAGTAGCTCATAAAATAATTTTTAGAGATGTTTTTGCAAGTGTTCCGATACATCTAGTTTTAGTAGTTATACACCTGGGATATTTTAATATTATTTTAATCCACCTTCATGCCAACCAATCACAACTCACCCTACACCCGCAAAACCCCCAAGGCTGCCTCATTTGCTCATTGTGGCCGAAAATCACCAAGAGAAAAAGGAGAGAAAGTTCTTGGTTCATAAATCTTCAAAGCTTGATTTCTTCTGAACTAAAACTCAAATCAAAACTCCGATTTCACCAAAATGATCCTCTCTTCTTCCTCTACAAAACCATATAACATATCAAGGCTGGAAATAAGGTGAGATGGCTGTCTCCCTCCCTCTCAAATTCGGTTTTCAAGGAAAACCATGCAAAACATGTGTTTTCTTGATGTTTTTCCTTAGGAATCATGTTTAACTTGACTTGAGGACCAAGAAACGTGACTTTACAGAAAGTCTAAGGTTAGAAATCACTTCCTAACATGCTGAGTGAGATTTGGTTAGTTGAGGGTTTTTGGATTTAAAGTTGTTCTTGATGTGATTTAGGAGGAAAAAGTGCTAAAGGACCACCTGAAAGCCTAACTGAATTAGGAACAGCAAAACCAGGTAGGGTTTGATGAATTTAATCTTGATTGATTGTGTTTGATTTGTTTAATTATGATATGGTTTGGCTGTGCTTGAAATTGATTGTTTATATGAGTGATTCTTGTTGAAAGTTTGTGGTGGACGAAATTGTGATTCCTATTTTCTTGTAATTGGATTTTAGAAATTGGCACGAGTGGACACAACTCCGTTCAACTAACCAGCAAGTGTACTGGGTCGTCCAAGTAATAAACCTTACGTGAGTAAGGGTCGAATCCACAGAGATTGTTGGTATGAAGCAAGCTATGGTCACCTTGTAAATCTCAGTCAGGCAGATTAAAATTGTTTATGGGTTTTCGAAAAATGCAAGTTAAGGAAATAAACAATAAAAGGGATAGAACACTTATGCAGATTCATTGGTGGGAATTTCAGATAAGCGGATGGAGATGCTGTAGAGCTCTCGGACGCCTGCTCTCCTACTCCTTCTACTCAATCCTTCTTACTCCTTTCCATGGCAAGCTTTGTATAGGGGTTCACCATCAACTGTGGCTACTTTCATTCCTCACGGGGAAATATCCTGTGCGGCTGTCACTCGCACAGCTAACCAGTCTGGAGGCATCACCCATGGCTGATGGCTACATCCCATCCTCGCAGTGAAAACTATGCTAACGCACTCTGTCACAGTACGGCTAATCACCAGTTGGTTCCCGCTCCTACTGGAATAGAATCCCTCTTTTGCGTTTGTCACTAACGCCCAGCAGGTTAAAGTTTGAAGCACGTCACGGTCATTCATTACCGGAATCCTACTCGGAACACCACAGACAAGGTTGGACTTTCCGGATTCCCAGGATCCTACTCGGAATACCACAGACAAGGTGAGACTTTCCGGACCCTCATAAATGCCGCCATCTATCTAGCTTATACCACGAAGATTCTGTTGGGGAATCTAAGAGATACGCATTCAAGCTCTGTTGCATGTAGAACGGAAGTGGTTGTCAATCACTCGCGTTCATAAGTGAGAATGATAATGAGGGTAATCTGACTCATAACATTCATCATGTTCTTGGGTACGAATGAATATCTTGGAATAAGAATAAGATAGAGAATTGAATAAAAGATAATAGAATTTCATTAATACTTGAGGTACAGCAGAGCTCCACACCCTTAATCTATGGTGTGCAGAAACTCCACCGTTGAAAATACATAAGCAAAGAGTTCAGGCATGGCCGAATGGCCAGCCCCTCTAAACGTGATCAATGATCCCCTAAGATGAAGAATAAAACAAAACTGAGATCAAAGATGAGATCAAAGATGTCTAATACAATAGATAATTGTCCTATATATACTAGACTAGCTACTAGGGTTTACATGAGTAAGTAATTGATGCATAAATCCACTTCCGGGGCCCACTTGGTGTATGCTTGGGCTGAGCTTCATCAATCCACGTGTGGAGGCATTTCTTGGCATCAAACTCCAGGTTATGACGTGTTTTGGGCGTTCGACTCCGGATCATGACGTTTTTCTGGCGTTTAACTCCAGACAGCAGCGTGTACTTGGCGTTTAACGCCAAGTTACGTCGTCAATCTTCGAATAAAGTATGGACTATTATATATTGCTGGAAAGCCCTGGATGTCTACTTTCCAACGCCGTTAAGAGCGCGCCAATTGGAGTTCTATAGCTCCAGAAAATCCATTCCGAGTGCAGGGAGGTCAGATTCCAACAGCATCAGCAGTCCTTTTGTCAGCCTTTTTCAGAGTTTTGCTCAAATCCCTCAATTTCAGTCAGAATTTACCTGAAATCACAGAAAAACACACAAACTCATAGTAAAGTCCAGAAATGTGAATTTAACATAAAAACTAATGAAAACATCCCTAAAAGTAGCTCAAACTTACTAAAAACTATATAAAAACAATGCCAAAAAGCGTATAAATTATCCGCTCATCACAACACCAAACTTAAATTGTTGCTTGTCCCCAAGCAACTGAAAATCAAATAGGATAAAAAGAAGAGAATATACTATAAAGTCCAAAATATCAATGAATATTGATTTAATTAGATGAGCGGGGCTTGTAGCTTTTTGCTTCTGAATAGTTTTGGCATCTCACTTTTTCCTTTGAAGTTTTAGAGTGATTGGCTTCTCTAGGAACTTAGAATTTCAGATAGTGTTATTGACTTTCCTAGTTAGGCATGTTGATTCTTGAACACAGCTACTTTATGAGTCTTGGCTGTGGCCCTAAGCACTTTGTCTTCCAGTATTACCACCGGATACACAAATGCCACAGACACATAACTGGGTGAACCTTTTCAGATTGTGACTCAGCTTTGCTAAAGTCCCCAGTTAGTGGTGTCCAGAGCTCTTAAGCACACTCTTTAGCTTTGGATTACGACTTTAACCATTCAGTCTCAAGCTTTTCACTTGGACCTTCATGACACAAGCACATGGTTAGGGACAGCTTGATTTTAGCCGCTTAGGCCTGGATTTTTAATTTCCTTGGGCCCTCCTATCCATTAATGCTCAAAGCCTTGGATCCTTGCTAAAATTTTCGCCATTTTTTTTTCACTGCTTTTTCTTGCTTCAAGAATCAATTTCATGAGGTTTTTCAGATCATCAATAACATTTCTCTTTGTTCATCATTCTTTCAAGAACCAACAATTTTAACACTCATAAACAACAAGATCAAAAATATGCACTGTTCATTCATTCATTCAGAAAACAAAAATTATTGCCACCACATCAATATAATTAAATTAAACTCACTAATAATTTCAAAAATTATGTACTTCTTGTTCTTTTGAATTAAAACATTTTTTCTTTTAAGAGAGGTGAAAGACTAATGGATTTTATTCATAGCTTTAAGGCATGGTTACACACTAATGATCATGAAGTAGAGACACAAAAACATAGATAAACATAACACTTAAAAACGAAAACAGAAAGAAAATAAAGAACAAGGAATGAATCCACCTCTAGTGGCGTCTTCTTCTTGAAGGACCAATGATGTTCTTCAACTCTTCTATGTCCCTTCCTTGCCTTTGTTGCTCCTCCCTCATTGCTCTTTGATCTTCTCTTATTTCTTGAAGAGTGAGGGCGTGTTCATGGTGTTCCACCCTTAGTTGTTCCACATTATGGCTCAAGTCTTCTAAGGAGGTACTGAGTTGCTCCCAATAGTTGTTGGGAGGAAAGTGCATTCCATGAGGCATTTGTTGATGATGAACTTCCTCATGTTCTTCTTGGGGGCCGTGAGGAAGTTCCCTTGTTTGCTCCATCCTTTTCTTGGTGATGGGCTTGTCTTCTTCAATGGAGACATCTCCATCTATGATGACTCCGGCTGAGTAGCATAAATGGCATATAAGATGGGGGAAGGCTAGCCGTGCCATGTATGAAGGCTTGTCAGCTATTTTGTAGAGTTCATTAGAGATGACTTCATGAACTTCTACTTCCTCTCCAATCATGATGCTATGAATCATGATGGCCCGATCCACAGTAACTTCAGATCGGTTGCTTGTAGGGATGATGGATCTTTGGATGAATTCCAACCATCCTCTAGCCACAGGCTTGAGGTCCAGTCTTCTTAGTTGGACTGGTTTGCCTTTGGAGTCTACTCTCCATTGGGCGCCTTGCACACAAATGTCCGCAAGGACTTGGTCCAACCTTTGATTAAAGTTGACCCTTCTTGTGTAGGGGCGTTCATCACCTTGCATCATGGGTAGATGAAACGCCAACCTCACATTTTCCGGACTGAAATCTAAGTATTTCCCCCGAACCATTGTGAGATAGTTCTTTGGATTCGGGTTCATACTTTGATCATGGTTCCTAGTGATCCATGCATTAGCATAGAACTCTTGAACCATCAATATTCCGACTTGTTGCATGGGGTTGGTTATGACTTCCCACCCTCTTCTTTGAATTTCATGTCGGATTTCCGGATACTCATTCTTTTTGAGCTTGAAAAGGACCTCGGGGATCACCTTCTTCTTTGCCACAACATCATAGAAGTGGTCTTGGTGGCTCTTGGAGATGAATCTCTCCTTCTCCCATGATTCGGAAGTGGAAGCTTTTGCCTTCCCTTTTCCTTTTCTTGAGGAAACTCCGGTCTTGGGTGCCATTGATGGTGAATGAAAAATAAAAAGCTTAGGCTTTTTACCACACCAAACTTAAAATTTGCTCGTCCTCGAGCAAAAAAGAAAAGAAGAGTAGAAGAAGAAGAAGAGAATTTGAGTAGAGAGGGAGAAGAGGGGTTCGGCTATAGGAGAGAAGAAGGGGTTTGTGTTGTGTGAAAATGAAGAAGAAAGGAGAGGTATTTATAGGGAGAGGGGGGGTTGGGTTTCGGCCATTTTGGGTGGGAAAGGGTGGGAAATTGAATTTGAATGTAATGGAGGTAGGTGGGATTTATGGGGAAAAGGAGGTTGATGTGAATGGTGCATGGGGTAATTGGGAAGAGGAATTGATGTGATTGGTGAAGGTTTTTTGGGAAGGGTGACATTGAAAATGAGATTTGGATTAGGAGAGTGTGATTAGGATTAAAAGAAAAGGTAGGTGGGGATCCTGTGGGGTCCACAGATCCTGAGATGGGAATCCTGTGGGGTCCACAGATCCTGAGGTGAAAAGAAATACCATTCCTTCACCCTATAGGCGTGTAAATTGCCTTCATGCACCATTCTGGCGTTCAAACGCCCATTGGTGCATGTTCTGGGCGTTAAACGCCCATGTGATGCTTGTTTCTGGCGTTGAACGCCAGTTTCAAGCTTGTTTCTGGCGTTCAGCGCCAGATTGTCCTCTGTGTGCGCATCCTGGCGTTAAACGCCAGGATGTTGCTTGTTTTGGGCGTTCAGCGCCAGAAAGATGCTCTGTTCTGGCGTTGAACGCCAGCCAGATGCATCTTCTGGGCGTTGAACGCCGGCCCGTGCGTCCTCCAGGGTGAAAATTTTTCTTCTGTTTTTGACTCTGTTTTTAATTTTTTTTTTGATTTTTTTCGTGACTCCTCATGATCATGTACCTAATTCAACACAAAAATAACACCAAAACAAAATAAAATAAAATTAGATAAATAAAATTGGGTTGCCTCCCAACAAGCGCTTCTTTAATGTCAATAGCTTGACAGTGGCTCTCATGGAGCCACAGAGCAATCAGGTCAATGTTGTCTAGTCCCAACACCAAACTTAGAGTTTGGATATGGGGTTTGAACACCAAACTTAGAGTTTGGTTGTGGCTTCACAACACCAAACTTAGAGTTTGACTGTGTGGGTTCTTCTTGACCTTGAACTGAGAGAAGCTCTTCATGCTTACTCTCTTTTGTCACAGAGGGATGGCCATGTGCTTGAAACACAAGGTATTCCCCATTCAATTGAAGGACTAACTCTCCTCTGTTGACATCTATCACAGCTTCTGCTGTGGCTAGGAAAGGTCTTCCTAGGATGATGCATTCATCATCTTCCTTCCTAGTGTCTAGGATAATGAAATCAGTAGGGATGTAAAGGCCTTCAACCTTTACTAGTACGTCCTCTACCATTTCATAGGCTTGTCTCATTGACTTGTCTGCCAATTGTAATGAGAACAAGGCAGGTTGTACCTCAATGATCCCTAGCTTCTCCATCACAGAGAGTGGCATCAGATTTATCCCTGACCCAAGATCGCATAGAGCTTTTTCAAAGCTCATGGTGCCAATGGTGCAAGGTATTAAGAACTTGCCAGGATCTTGTTTCTTTTGAGGTAGAGTTTCCTGAATCCAAGTATCTAAGTCACTAATGAGCAAGGGAGGTTCACTTTCCCAAGTCTCATTACCAAATAGTTTGGCATTCAGCTTCATGATAGCTCCTAAATATTGAGCAACTTGCTCTCCAGTCACATCTTCATCCTCTTCAGAGGATGAATAATAGTCAGAGCTCATGAATGGCAGAAGGAGATTTAATGGAATCTCTATGGTCTCTGTATGAGCCTCAGATTCCTTTGGATCCTTAATAGGATACTCCTTCTTGCTTGAGGAACGTCCCAGGAGGTCTTCCTCACTAGGATTTTCGTCCTCCTCCTCCTTGATGCATTCGGCCATGTTGACTAAGTCAATGACTTTGCACTCTCCTTTTGGATTCTCTTCTGTATTACTTGGGAGAATACAGGGAGGAGTTTCAATAACTTTTTTACTCAGCTGGCCTACCTGTGCCTCCAAATTTCTAATGGAGGATCTTGTTTCATTCATGAAACTGAAAGTGGCTTTTGACAGATCAGAGACTATATTAGCTAAATTAGAATTATTTTGTTCAGAGTTCTCTGTCTGTTGCTGAGAAGATGATGGATATGGCTTGCTATTGCCTAGCCTATTGCGTCCACCATTGTTAAAGCCTTGTTGAGGCTTTTGTTGATCCTTCCAGGAGAAATTTGGATGATTTCTCCATGATGGGTTATAAGTGTTTCCATAAGGTTCACCCAGATAATTAACCTCTGCCATGGCAGGGTTCACAGGATCATAAGCTTCTTCAGAAGCTGCCTCTCTAGTACTGTTGGATGCATGTTGCAATCCATTCAGATTTTGAGAGATAATGTTGACCTGTTGAGTCAACATTTTGTTCTGAGCCAGTATGGCATTCAGAGCATCAATTTCAAGAACTCCTTTCTTCTGAGGTACCCCATTATTCACGGAATTCCTCTCAGAGGTATACATGAACTGGTTGTTTGCAACCATGTCAATGAGTTCTTGAGCCTCTTCAGGCGTTTTCTTCAGGTGAATAGATCCACCTGCAGAATGGTCCAAGGACATTTTCAAAAATTCAGAGAGACCATAATAGAATATATCTAATAGGGTCCATTCTGAAAACATGTCAGATGGACATCTCTTGGTCAGCTGCTTGTATCTTTCCCAAGCTTCATAGAGGGATTCACCATCTTTTTGTTTGAAGGTTTGAACATCCACTCTCAGCTTGCTCAGCTTTTGAGGAGGAAAGAATTTATCCAAGAAGGCAGTGACCAGCTTATCCCAGGAGTCCAGGCTATCCTTAGGTTGTGAATCCAACCATATTCTAGCTCTGTCTCTTACAGCAAAAGGGAAAAGCATGAGTCTGTAGACTTCAGGATTAACTCCATTCGTCTTTACAGTATCACAGACTTGCAAGAACTCAGTTAAAAACTGATAGGGATCTTCAGATGGAAGCCCATAAAACTTGCAGTTTTGTTGCATTAATGCAACTAGTTGAGGCTTAAGCTCAAAGTTATTGGCTCCAATGGCAGGAATGGAGATGCTTCTTCCATCAAACTTGGATGTTGGCTTTGTGAAGTCACCAAGCATTCTCCTTGCATTATTATCATTATTATTTGCGGCTGCCATGTCCTTCTCCTGTTCGAAAATTTCTGAAAGGTTATTTCTGGATTGTTGTAATTTAGTTTCTCTTAATTTTCTCTTCAGAGTCCTTTCAGGTTCTGGATCAGCTTCAACAAGAGTGCCTTTATCCTTGTTCCTGCTCATAAGAAAGAGAAGAAAACAAGAAAAGAAAAAGGAATCCTCTATGTCACAGTATAGAGATTCCTTTATGTTAGTAGAAGAAGAAAGGGGTAGAAGAAGGAAGAAGGAGGTTCGGATTTTTGGATGAAGAGAGGTGAAGAGAAGTGTTAGTAATTAAATAATTAAATAGAAGAAGATAAGAGAAGAGAAATAAATTTTCGAAAATAATTTTGAAAAAGAGGTTAGTAATTTCGAAAATTAAAAACAAAATATAATTAAAATTAAAGTTTAAAATAAAAAGAATTTTTGAAAAAGAGAGGGAGCATTTTCGAAAATTAGAGAGGGAAAAGTAGTTAGGTTGTTTTGAAAAAGATAAGAAACAAACAAAAAGTTAGTTAGTTGACTGAAAAAGAGTTGAAATCAAATTTTGAAAAAGATAAGAAGATAAGAAGTTAGATAAGATATTTTGAAATCAAATTTTGAAAAAGATAAAGTTTTTGAAAAAGATAAGATAAAAAGATAAAAAGATTTTTTAAGAAAAAGATATTTTGAAAAAGATTTAATTTTAAAAATGACTTAACTAACAAGAAACTACAAGATAAGATTCTAGAACTTAAAGATTGAACCTTTCTTAACAAGAAAGTAACAAACTTCAAATTTTTGAACCAATCACATTAATTGTTAGCTAATTTTCAAAAATTTGATAAAAAGATAAGAAAAATATTTTGAAAATATTTTGAAAAATAATTTTTGAAATTTTCGAAAATTATATAAAAATGAAAAAGATATGATTTTTGAAAATGATTTTAAAAGATAAGATTTTTAAAATTAAAATTTTGACTTGACTTGTAAGAAACAACTAATTTTGAAAATTTTTGACCAAGTCAATCCCAAAATTTCGAAATTTTTGGAGGGAAATAAGGAAAAGATATTTTTGAAATCAAATTTTGAATGGAAAACACAAAAATGACCCAAAACATGAAAATTTTGGATCAAGACACAAGATGCATGCAAGAATGCTATGAATGTCAAGATGAACACCAAGAACACTTTGAAGATCATGATGAACATCAAAAACATTATTTTGAAAAATTTTTGATGCAAAGAAAACATGCAAGACACCAAACTTAGAAATTTTTAATGCATGGAAAATATGAATGCAAAAATGCACATGAAAAACAACAAACAACACAAAACAAGAAATCATCAAGATCAAACAAGAAGACTTGTCAAGAACAACTCGAAGATCATGAAGAACACTATGAATGCATGGGATTTTCGAAAACAATGCAAGAAAAATTTTAAAAGCATGCAAACAACACCAAACTTAAAAATTAACACAAGACTCAAACAAGAAACACAAAATATTTTTTGATTTTTATGATTTTCTAATTTTTTTGTATTTTTATAAATTTTTTTTTCGAAAATAAAGTTTGGAAAAACGAAAATAAAAAGAAAAATTTTGAAAAAGATTTTTGAAAAGAAAAGTACCTAATCTGAGCAACAAGATGAACCGTCAGTTGTCCATACTCGAACAATCCCCGGCAACGGCGCCAAAAACTTGGTGGACGAAATTGTGATTCCTATTTTCTTGTAATTGGATTTTAGAAATTGGCACGAGTGGACACAACTCCGTTCAACTAACCAGCAAGTGTACTGGGTCGTCCAAGTAATAAACCTTACGTGAGTAAGGGTCGAATCCACAGAGATTGTTGGTATGAAGCAAGCTATGGTCACCTTGTAAATCTCAGTCAGGCAGATTAAAATTGTTTATGGGTTTTCGAAAAATGCAAGTTAAGGAAATAAACAATAAAAGGGATAGAACACTTATGCAGATTCATTGGTGGGAATTTCAGATAAGCGGATGGAGATGCTGTAGAGCTCTCGGACGCCTGCTCTCCTACTCCTTCTACTCAATCCTTCTTACTCCTTTCCATGGCAAGCTTTGTATACGGGTTCACCATCAACTGTGGCTACTTTCATTCCTCACGGGGAAATATCCTGTGCGGCTGTCACTCGCACAGCTAACCAGTCTGGAGGCATCACCCATGGCTGATGGCTACATCCCATCCTCGCAGTGAAAACTATGCTAACGCACTCTGTCACAGTACGGCTAATCACTGGTTGGTTCCCGCTCCTACTGGAATAGAATCCCTCTTTTGCGTTTGTCACTAACGCCCAGCAGGTTAAAGTTTGAAGCACGTCACGGTCATTCATTACCGGAATCCTACTCGGAACACCACAGACAAGGTTGGACTTTCCGGATTCCTAGGATCCTACTCGGAATACCACAGACAAGGTGAGACTTTCCGGACCCTCATAAATGCCGCCATCTATCTAGCTTATACCACGAAGATTCTGTTGGGGAATCTAAGAGATACGCATTCAAGCTCTGTTGCATGTAGAACGGAAGTGGTTGTCAATCACTCGCGTTCATAAGTGAGAATGATAACGAGGGTAATCTGACTCATAACATTCATCATGTTCTTGGGTACGAATGAATATCTTGGAATAAGAATAAGATAGAGAATTGAATAAAAGATAATAGAATTTCATTAATACTTGAGGTACAGCAGAGCTCCACACCCTTAATCTATGGTGTGCAGAAACTCTACCGTTGAAAATACATAAGCAAAGAGTTCAGGCATGGCCGAATGGCCAGCCCCTCTAAACGTGATCAATGATCCCCTAAGATGAAGAATAAAACAAAACTGAGATCAAAGATGAGATCAAAGATGTCTAATACAATAGATAATTGTCCTATATATACTAGACTAGCTACTAGGGTTTACATGAGTAAGTAATTGATGCATAAATCCACTTCCGGGGCCCACTTGGTGTATGCTTGGGCTGAGCTTGATCAATCCACGTGTGGAGGCATTTCTTGGCGTCAAACTCCAGGTTATGACGTGTTTTGGGTGTTCGACTCCGGATCATGACGTTTTTCTGGCGTTTAACTCCAGACAGCAGCGTGTACTTGGCGTTTAACGCCAAGTTACGTCGTCAATCTTCGAATAAAGTATGGACTATTATATATTGCTGGAAAGCCCTGGATGTCTACTTTCCAACGCCGTTGAGAGCGCGCCAATTGGAGTTCTGTAGCTCCAGAAAATCCATTCCGAGTTCAGGGAGGTCAGATTCCAACAGCATCAGCAGTCCTTTTGTCAGCCTTTTTCAGAGTTTTGCTCAAATCCCTCAATTTCAGTCAGAATTTACCTGAAATCACAGAAAAACACATAAACTCATAGTAAAGTCCAGAAATGTGAATTTAACATAAAAACTAATGAAAACATCCCTAAAAGTAGCTCAAACTTACTAAAAACTATATAAAAACAATGCCAAAAAGCGTATAAATTATCCGCTCATCAGTTTGTTGAAAATTTGATGAAATTTGATGATATTTAAGCTATGAATGTTGTTCTTGAGGGCTGCTGGAAAACGAAACCCTAGGCCTTAAATTGGGGTTCAATTTGTGTTAAAATCATGTAGAAAAGATGAGGTTTTAGTGGCTGGGAATTTATTTTGAATTTTGGTAAAAATCGGTTGCTGAAAAGACTGAAAAACGGGTAAAAACAGAGAAAGAATCTGAAGAATTAATGAAGAACACGAAGAACACTTTGAGTGTGGTGAAGAACAATGAAGAACAACTTTTTGATTCATAAAAGGGCAAGGAAGTAATTAATTTGGTGTTTGGGGGGGTTATTTGGTAATTTTTGAAAGTTAGGGTGGTTAAAGTAGAAATATTAAAAGTTACCGGGGTAAAAAGTTAATTTTAAAGGTTAAAAGGTAAAGGTAAGTTAATTTTCGAAAATTTAATAATAAAATAATAAATAATAATAAAATATTAAATAATAATATTTAATTAAAAATAATATTTTAATAAAATTAATAAAATAATGCGAAAAAGGCAGTTTTCTGTAAAAGCTTTAGAAAGACAACTTTAAGTGCAGAATCTCATAATTACTTTCATAAAACACTTAGGGAGTGGTAAGAACATATTAGTGAGGCAAAGATAAAAGAAAGATAAAAAGTTGAAGAAAAGATAAAATTAAAGAAAAGTCTGTAAGGTTTTAATAATAGAAAAACAGACAGAAATTAGTGAACGAACTAAGGCAACATAGTTAGTCCTTGAGTTGCGACTAGGGTTAGGTATTGTATGAAAAGTTAAACTGTTTCAGTATAGACTTAATGAACCTATACTTGGAACAGGCGAACTATTCATACCGAGATTTACATAAGCTTTAAATACATACGTTAAGCAGAGAAAAGAGTAACCAGAGCAGAGTAAAGAGATACAGAGAACAGAGTAACCAGAATAGAGAAAAGAGATTAAGAGAAAAGAGTAATTTGATAAAGAGAAATGGTTTGAGTTAAGATGTTGTAAAAGTAAAGGCTGTAAAGTTTGTACAGGATGATTGAACAAAGAAAGAGAGAGGTATTGTATATGAATATGTAATTAGAGATGAATAATGAGAATGATAACTTATGATGATAATTACACTGATTCTTTTGAGGAAAGGTATTTAGTTTATGAAATTGTTGGCAAGGACGTGGGTTTTGTCCCGGTTGCGTATTTATGATTATAAAAGAGAATAAAAAGCAGAGGACCTGTTGAAAGGTCATTTGTTGCTTGAGGCAACCCAAGAGATGTGTTCATTCATTTGTTGCGTTATGGCAACTCCTGAGATATTTGTGTGATGATCTGCTGCGTGAAGGCAGTCAGATAGATGGTGGTGCGACCACTGAGAACGCTTTCCTGCGGTACAGATTCATGTTTTAATTCTGTAAGGCAGAGGGGTTATTTCCTGCTACAGAAGTACCGTGACCACCCGTTCCATTTCTGTAGTGGCAGAGGGGTTATTTCCTGTATACAGAAGGTGTGTCGGCATACATCCCTGCAGTGGCAAATGTGTTATTTCCTGTATGCAGTGGACCCTGTGGTGGCAGAGGGGTTATTTCCTGTACACAGGGGTATAGCCAATAGGAAAGCTTATCCAGACAGAGGTTGCTGGATAACGTCGGGAGCGGGTTAGTAACCGACAGATGAGCTCATTACCTGCACTAGGGCTAGACATGCATCATACTTGGTTGCACATTTACTCTATTATGGTTGATTGTTTGAATGCATGTTTTCTTTGTTTGTATTCTATTCACTGTGTCTGTGTTTTATTTTCTTGTATTCTCTTGTTTGTGTTCTGCTTTCTATTTTCTCTATTTTCTCTAAGTTATCTGCTTCTTCTGTCCACTGCTTCTCGATATTCTGCTATTTATCTGCTAAACAACACAAAATTAATGAACTTAACTAATAACCCCGACCCTACTAAGAACTCCCCAGTTCTTACCCCTTCTCTCTCCCTTCCCCTTCAGATGGAAGTAAGAGTACCTTACCGTAGTTCGTTGATGATGGTTCTGCAAAGAGGATCCTGCTCTAGGTAGTCTTCTGAGTCTAGGGTGAATATCGTTCTCTGATTATACGTATATACTGTGAGACCAGCCAAAGTCTGCACCCTGTTCGTATGTGCACTTTAATCTAAAACCCGTGTACAAGACTCCTGTTGTGTGGCTACTTGATGTGGTACCAAAGAGACGTTCTATGGCAATGTCTGATCGTGCAGAGGAGCAGCAGACGATGTTCTACCTTTTGGTGACGTTCCACCTGACTTGAGTTTTGTAGACTTAGAATGTACTTTCCCTCGCTTTAGTAGTTTAGAGGGACTAGGTGAGTATAGAGTCTAGGCTAGCCTAGGTGCCAGCTTAGGGACCTCTTGAACAGGTTAGGACCTGGGATGTTGTATGTATGTATATGTATATAGTTATTATCTAGCTATATCTAGGGGTGTTCTAACTAAAAGTCTATTCTTAAATAAAGGCTGGATCACTGAATGTTGTTAACTGCTTGTGATGTATTTATGTGTGGTTGTTTATAATGTTTTATCTGTTATTACTTGTGAATTGATTATGGGTGATTCCGTCTATTAACCCAAATGTTTTCAAAAAAAAATATACCTCGCAATTTAACTACGCTTTTAACAACGAATCAGGCTCATATGATAAATAATAGATAATAATTAGGAGGACAAATTGGTAGTGCTCAGTTTCCGGTATGATCTAGACATATTGAAAATTGGGTCGTTACAACTGGGTCATCTACTCAGATCACAAAAAATATAGTTGAGTCATCTACTCAACCCCCAAGTAGTCAAACAGCCAAACAAACAAAGGCAGATTATGCCTTCCCAATCCAAACCTTGTTGGCCTTACAAGATGCAGGCCTTACAAAGCTCCATAAAAAATCCTGGGCTGACATATGTGACAGCTCAGATGAAGATGAAATAGACCTCACCAAACTTATCTCACAAATGGCAACTCAAAAAACCATTTGCAATGATCCAAAAGGAGAAACAATTGCCCAAACAATGGCACCTCAATCAAACCAAACCCAGCCTGTTAACACTCAATTAAAACAACCATCCACATACATTTCAAAAAATAAGTTCTCATCTGTCCTTCTAATAGAACCCGAGTTTTGGGAAAAATTACCTTTTAAAGTTATTCCTAAAGTCTTTCCACCAGGATTCCATTTTAGACCAACAGCCTTGAACAAAACCAGACAGTTTTATGAATTCATATTAGTGGATTCAGATTCAGTCTCAATAAAACATTACAAAGATCCTAAAGATGCCACCAACATAACTCATTCAACCATTCAAATTCTAAAAGTACTCACCCCTAATCAATTTGGTAAAAATCCAAACAATACTAAAAAATTCTCTAATCCTTATGACCCGATAGGATATTCTTATTGGGATTATGTGGATGCCTGGACAAGAGTATTTTGGTTACAAAATAATCAGAACAGACATTCTTGGCTCATTTATTTCATGAAAAATACCAATTATCAATTCCCAAATTGGTTCTCCCAATGGTGGGATTACTTTGGTCCTCTACGAGAAATCTTGCCCCCACCTGCCGATGAGGGGTTCAAAATTTTCACCAAAAAATTTGACCAACAAGAAACAAGCATTCCTGCAGATTTTCAATTTTTCTCTGTTATCTCCCTGGCCTGGGTATTCTCATGGCAATACAGGTATGGCAAACAAGAACATCCAAAGGCACCACCTATGCTTAAAAGGAATGCCTATGTAAAATGGTGGTCTCAGTTTGATGCCGCCATGGCCCATCCAGATAAAGTTCGAAATTAGTTCAAAGAGCACCCCAAGTTCACCAAACCATTCGACCATGAAGAATCAGTATTCCTCAACCAGAAAGCCCAAATTGCAGCAGCCCTTGCAGGGGCCCAACCAAAAGAAACCTTAGCAAGACACCTTCAACAAATCATGCAGATGATCGATGAAGACAAAAAACACAAAGATGATCCTACTCCCTCAGAAGAATCATCAAGTGATTACAATCAAAATGAAGACGATTGCTTTGGAATCAATCTAGGAGAAGAATAGATCTTAAGCCAAATTTGCAAAAAACAAAAATGTATCAACTTGTACTGTACCAATAGTACCGGTTAACATAACCTGCACTATAGAAACAGTAATTTTCTCAACTATAAAAGGAGGCCACGTTTTCTATGTAAGGCACCCTTTTCATTTTACAAAAACATAGAGAGAAGTTAGTGAGAGATGCTCTGAGAGTTCCCCTTGTAAGCTCTCCAGCTCTTCTTCCCTCTTCTCTCTTTTCAATACATTCAATAAAAATCTTTTATTCAGTTCTTCATTCTAGTGTTTCCATATTTACATTCCTGCAACTGCATATGCGTGCGGACTACCGCCACATCTAACTACATAACTAACCTGCATATGCGTGCGGACTACCGCCGCATCTAACTTCATATTTACTTCCTTGCTCTTGCATATATCATACTGCATTCATACTGACGCTTACTTTTCATCCTTCTTCCCCTTTCCCTCCTGGAAGTACAGGCCGTTTAGTCTTATCACTCAAAGGGGTTGTAGCAGTAAGACCCTGGAATTCGGGCAGTAAGGCTAACTTGATGATGTCCCTAAAAGTGATAATGGTCGAAACGTAAGAACTCCTGGTGGCTATAGATTTAAAGGGTTATTAAAAAAAAGAGTTAAAAACCCAGATTCAAAAATTTGAGTGATAGTTTAGTGATAATATATATGTTCTCTCTGAACCAAAGGAGGGCCATGATATCAGAACTAGATGTCCAAAGATGAAAATACAATAGCAAAAGGTCTTATTTATAAAGAACTAGTAGCCTAGGGTTTACAAAGATGAGTAAATGACATAAAAATCCACTTCCGGGCCCACTTGGTGTGTGCTTGGGCTGAGCATTGAAGCATTTTCGTGTAGAGACTCTTCTTGGAGTTAAATGCTAGCTTTTGTGCCAGTTTCGGCGTTTAACGCCGGCATTCTTGAGCTGATTTGGAACGCCGGTTTGGGCCATCAAATCTCGGGCAAAGTATGAACTATTATACATTGCTGGAAAGCCCAGGATGTCTACTTTTCAACGCCATTAAGAGCGCGCCAATTGAGTCTCTGTAGCTCCAGAAAATTCACTTCGAGTGCAGGGAGATCAGAATCCAACAGCATCTGCAGTCCTTTTTAGTCTCTGAATCAGATTTTTGCTCAAGTCCCTCAATTTCAGCCAGAAAATACCTGAAATCACAGAAAAACACACAAACTCATAGTAAAGTCCAGAAAAGTGAATTTTAACTAAAAACTAGTAAAAATATACTAAAAACTAACTAGAACATACTAAAAACATACTAAAAACAATGCCAAAAAGCGTACAAATTATCCGCTCATCACAACACCAAACTTAAATTGTTGCTTGTCCCCAAGCAACTAAAAATCAAATAAGATAAAAAGAAGAGAATATACAATGAATTCCAAAACCATCTATGAAGATCAGCATTAATTAGATGAGTGGGGCTTTTAGCTTTTTGCCTCTGAACAGTTTTGGCGTCTCACTCTATCCTTTGAAATTCAGAATGATTGGCTTCTTTAGGAACTCAGAATCCAGATAGTGTTATTGATTCTCCTAGTTGAGTATGATGATTCTTGAACACAGCTACTTATTGAGTCATGGCCTTGGCCCAAAGCACTCTGTCTTCCAATATTACCACTGGATACATACATGCCACAGACACATAATTGGGTGAACCTTTTCAGATTGTGACTCAGCTTTGCTAGAGTCCCCAATTAGAGGTGTCCAGGGTTCTTAAGCACACTCTTTTTGCCTTGGATCACAACTTTATTTCTTTCTTTTTTTTCGTTTTCTTTTCTTCCCCTTTTTTTCGTTTTTCTTCTTCTTTTTTTTTGTATTCACTGCTTTTTCTTGCTTCAAGAATCATTTTTTTTATTTTTCAGATCCTCAATAACATGTCTCCTTTTTCATCATTCTTTCAAGAGCCAACATTCATGAACAACAAATTCAAAAGACATATGCACTGTTTAAGCATACATTCAGAAAACAAAAGTATTGCCGCCACATCAAAATAATTAATCTGTTATAAAATTCAAAATTCATGCAATTCTTCTCTTTTTCAATTAAGAACATTTTTCATTTAAAAAAGGTGATGGATTCATAGGACATTCATAACTTTAAGGCATAGACACTAAGACACTAATGATCACAAGACACAAACATAGATAAACATAAGCATTAAAATTCAAAAAACAGAAAATAAAGAACAAGGAAATTAAAGAACGGGTCCACCTTAGTGATGGCGGCTTGTTCTTCCTCTTGAAGATCTTATGAAGTGCTTGAGCTCCTCAATGTCTCTTCCTTGTCTTTGTTGCTCCTCTCCCATGATTCTTTGATCTTCTCTAATTTTATGGAGGAGGATGGAATGTTCTTGGTGCTCCACCCTTAGTTGTCCCATGTTGGAACTCAATTCTCCTAGGGAGGTGTTCAGTTGCTCCCAATAGTTTTGTGGAGGAAAGTGCATCCCTTGAGGCATCTCAGGGATTTGATGATGAGAGGGATCTCTTGTTTGCTCCATCCTCTTCTTAGTGATGGGCTTGTCCTCATCAATGGGGATGTCTCCCTCTATGTCAACTCCAACTGAATAACAGAGGTGACAAATGAGATGAGGAAAGGCTAACCTTGCCAAGGTAGAGGACTTGTCCGCCACCTTATAAAGTTCTTGGGATATAACCTCATGAACTTCTATTTCTTCTCCAATCACGATGCTATGAATCATGATAGCCCGGTCTATAGTAACTTCGGACCGGTTGCTAGTGGGAATGATTGAGCGTTCGATAAACTCCAACCATCCTCTAGCCACGGGCTTGAGGTCATGCCTTCTCAATTGAACCGGCTTTCCTCTTGAATCTCTCTTCCATTGGGCGCCCTCTTCACAAATGACTGTGAGGACTTGGTCCAGCCTTTGATCAAAGTTGACCCTTCTAGTGTAAGGATGTTCATCTCCTTGCATCATGGGCAAGTTGAATGCCAACCTTACATTTTCCGGACTAAAATCCAAGTATTTTCCCCGAACCATAGTAAGCCAATTCTTTGGGTCCGGGTTCACACTTTGATCATGGTTCTTGGTGATCCATGCATTGGCATAGAACTCTTGAACCATTAAGATTCCGACTTGTTGAATGGGGTTGGTAAGAACTTCCGAACCTCTTCTTCGGATCTCATGTCGGATCTCCGGATATTCACTCTTTTTGAGTTTGAAAGGGACCTCGGGGATCACCTTCTTCAAGGCCACAACTTCATAGAAGTGGTCTTGATGCACCCTTGAGATGAATCTCTCCATCTCCCATGACTCAGAGGTGAAAGCTTTTGCCTTCCCTTTCCTCTTTCTAGAGGTTTCTCCGGTCTTGGATGCCATAAATGGTTATGGAAAAACAAAAAGTAATGCTTTTACCACACCAAACTTAAAAGGTTTTCTCGTCCTCGAGCAAAAGAAGAAAGAAGAGAGTAGAAGAAGAAGAAATAAAGGAGATGGAAATGGCTTTGTGGTTCGGCCAAAGGGGGGAAGAAGTAGTGTTTAGGTTGTGTGAAAATGAAGGAGTGAAGAAGGGTTTAAATAGGAGTGGGGGGGCTATGGTTCGGTCATGTATGGGTGGGTTTGGGAGAGAAAGTGGTTTGAATTTGAATGGTGGGGTAGGTGGGGTTTTATGAAGGATGGATGTGAGTGGTGAAGAGAAAGATGGGATTTGATAGGTGAAGGGTTTTTGGGGAAGAGGTGTTGAGGTGATTGGTGAATGGGTGAAGAGAAGAGAGAGAGTGGTGGGGTGGGTGGGGATCCTGTGGGGTCCATAGATCCTGAGGTGTCAAGAAAAAGTTATCCCTGCACCAAGTGGCGAGTAAAGTTGCTCTTTGTGCCAATTCTGGCGTTAAACACCGGGCTGGTGCCCATTTCTGGCGTTTAACGCCAAATTCTTGCCCTTTCCTGGCGTTTAACGCCAGTCTGGTGCCCCTTTCTGGCGTTAAACGCCCAGAATGGTGCCAGACTGGGCGTTAAACGCCCATCTGCTAGTCTTACTGGTGTTTAAACGCCAGCAAGATCTTCCTCCAGGGTGTGCTGTTTTTCTTTCTGTTTTTGCTTTTTCAATTGATTTTGTGACTTCTCATGATCATCAACCTACAGAAAACATAAAATAAAAGAGGATAGATAATTATAAAACATTGGGTTGCCTCCCAAGAAGCGCTTCTTTAATGTCAGTAGCTTGACAGAGGGCTCTCATGGAGCCTCACAGATGCTCAGAGCAATGTTGGAGCCTCCCAACACCAAACTTAGAGTTTGAATGTGGGGGTTCAACACCAAACTTAGAAGTTGGTTGTGGCCTCCCAACACCAAACTTAGAGTTTGACTGTGGGGGCTCTGTTTGGCTCTGTTTTGAGAGAAGCTCTTCATGCTTCCTCTCCATGGTGACAGAGGGATATCCTTGAGCCTTAAACACAAAGGATTCTTCATTCACTTGAATGATCAATTCTCCTCTATCAACATCAATCACAGCCTTTGCTGTGGCTAGGAAGGGTCTGTCAAGGATGATGGATTCATCCATGCACTTCCCAGTCTCTAGGACTATGAAATCAGCAGGGATGTAATGGTCTTCAACTTTTACCAGAACATCCTCTACTAGTCCATGAGCTTGTTTTCTTGAATTGTCTGCCATCTCTAGTGAGATTTTTGCAGCTTGCACCTCAAAGATCCCTAGCTTCTCCATTACAAAGAGAGGCATGAGATTTACACTTGACCCTAGGTCACACAAGGCCTTCTTGAAGGTCATGGTGCCTATGGTACAAGGTATTGAAAACTTCCCAGGATCCTGTCTCTTTTGAGGTAATTTCTGCCTAGACAAGTCATCCAGTTCTTTGGTGAGCAAAGGGGGTTCATCCTCTCAAGTCTCATTTCCAAATAACTTGTCATTTAGCTTCATGATTGCTCCAAGGTATTTAGCAACTTGCTCTTCAATGACATACTCATCCTCTTCAGAGGAAGAATACTCATCAGAGCTCATGAATGGCAGGAGTAAGTCCAATGGAATCTCTATGGTCTCATTTTGAGCCTCAGATTCCCATGGTTCCTCATTGGGGAACTCATTGGAGGCCAGTGGACGTCCATTGAGGTCTTCCTCAGTGGCGTTCACTGCTTCTTCCTCCTCTCCAAATTCGGCCATGTTGATGGCCTTGCACTCTTCTTTTGGATTTTCTTCTGTATTGCTTGGAAGAGTACTAGGAGGGAGTTCAGTAATTTTCTTGTTCAGCTGACCCACTTGCACCTCCAAATTTCTAATGGAGGATCTTGTTTTAGTCATGAAACTTTGAGTGGTTTTGATTAGATCAGAGACCATGGTTGTTAAGTCAGAGTGGTTCTGCTTAGAACTCTCTGTCTGTTGTTGAGAAGATGATGGAAAAGGCTTGCCATTGCTAAACCTGTTTCTTCCACCATTATTATTGTTGAAACCTTGTTGAGGTCTCTGTTGATCCTTCCATGAGAGATTTGGATGACTTCTCCATGAAGGATTATAGGTGTTTCCATAGGGTTCTCCTATGTAATTCACCTCTTCCATTGAAGGGTTCTCAGGATCATAAGCTTCTTCTTCAGATAAAGCTTCCTTAGTACTGCTTGGTGCATTTTGCATTCCAGACAGACTTTGAGAAATCAAATTGACTTGCTGAGTCAATATCTTGTTCTGAGCCAATATGGCATTCAGAGTATCAATCTCAAGAACTCCTTTCTTCTGATTTGTCCCATTGTTCACAGGATTTCTTTCAGAAGTGTACATGAATTGGTTATTTGCAACCATTTCAATTAGTTGTTGAGCTTCTGTAGGCGTCTTCTTCAGATGAAGGGATCCTCCAACAGAGCTATCCAAAGACATCTTGGACAGTTCAGACAGACCATCATAGAAAATACCTATGATGCTCCATTCAGAAAGCATATCAGAGGGACACTTTCTGATTAATTGTTTGTATCTTTCCCAAGCTTCATAGAGGGATTCTCCTTCCTTCTGTCTGAAGGTCTGGACTTCCACTCTAAGCTTACTCAATTTTTGTGGTGGAAAGAACTTTGCCAAGAAGGCATTGACTAGCTTTTCCCAAGAGTTCAGGCTTTCTTTAGGTTGTGAGTCTAACCATGTTCTAGCTCTGTCTCTTACGGCAAAAGGGAATAGCATAAGTCTGTAGACCTCAGGGTCAACCCATTAGTCTTGACAGTGTCACAGATTTGCAAGAACTCAGCTAAAAACTGATGAGGATCTTCCAATGGAAGTCCATGGAACTTGCAATTCTGTTGCATCAGAGAAACTAATTGAGGCTTAAGCTCAAAGTTGTTTGCTCCAATGGCGGGGATAGAGATGCTTCTCCCATAGAAGTCGGGAGTAGGTGCAGTAAAGTCACCCAGCACCTTCCTTGCATTGTTGGCATTGTTGTTGTTTTCGGCTGCCATGGGTTCTTCTTCTTTGAAGATTTCTGTTAGGTCCTCTACAGAGAATTGTGCCTTAGCTTCTCTTAGCTTTCGCTTCAAGGTCCTTTCAGGTTCAGGATCAGCCTCAACAAGAATGCTTTTGTCTTTGCTCCTGCTCATATGAAAGACACGAGAACAAGAAAATATGGAATCCTCTATGTCACAGTATAGAGATTCCTTGAGGTGTTAGAGGAAAAGAAAAATAGAAGGCAGAAGTAGAAAATTCGAACTTATCAAGAAAGATGGAGTTCGAATTGTGCATCAAGGAATAGTGTTAGTCCATAAATAGAAGGATGTGAGAAGAGGGGAAGAAATTTTCGAAAATTAAGTAAAAGATTTTGAAAACATTTTGAAAAACACTAATTAATTTTCGAAAACCAAGAGTGGAAAAGAAATCAAGTGATTTTTGAAAAAGATTTTGAAATTAGAAATCAAAAAGATTTGATTGAAAACCATTTTGAAAAAGATGTGGTTAAGAAGATATGATTGGTTTTAAAAAGATGTGATTGAGAAGATATGATTTGAAAAACATTTTAAAAAGATTTGATTTTGAAAATTAATGACTTGGCTATCAAGAAAGATATGATTCAAACATTAAACCTTTCTCATCAGAAAAGGCAACATACTTGAAATGTTGAATCAAATCATTAATTGATAGCAAGTATCTTTGAAAATAGAAAGAAATTGATTTTGAAAAAGATTTGATTGAGAAGATATGATTTGAAAAAGATTTGATTTTGAAAAAAAATTTTGAAAACCTGAAAAAAAATCTGAATTAAAAACAGAATCTTCCCTCCTATGCCATCCTGGCGTTAAACGCCCATAATGGTGCACATTCTGGCGTTTAACGCCCAAACTACTACCCTTTTGGGCGTTAAACGCCCAGCCAGGCACCCTGGCTGGCGTTTAAACACCAGTCTGTCTTCTTCACTGGGCATTTTGAACGCCCAGCTTTTTCTGTGTAGTTCCTCTGCTGTATGTTCTGAATCTTCAATCCTCTGTATTATTGACTTGAAAAGACACAAATTAAAAATATTTTTTGGATTTTTAATAATGGGGAATAATCAAAATGCAACTAAATTCAAATAAACAATGCATGCAAGACACCAAACTTAGCAGTTTGTATACTACTGACACTGACAAAATGAGAATGCATATGAGACACACAAAACACTCAAGTCAAGAGAATTTAAAGATCAGAGCAATGAAATCATAAAGAAAATCTTGAAGATCACTTAAGACACATGAATGGATGCAAGAAGAACAGAAACAAGCAATTGACACCAAACTTAACATGAGACTCTAGACTCAACAAGAAACATAAAATATTTTTGGTTTTTATGATTTTGTAAATTTTTTTTGGATTTTTCGAAAATTAAGTGGAAAAGAAAATAAAGGTATCAAAATTCTTAATGAAAATTCCAGGAATCATGCAATGTTAGTCTAAAGCTTCAGTCTAAGGAAATTAGACATGGCCAGCCAAGCTTCAGCAGGACATTGCATTCAAGAGCTAAATTGATGAAATCAATCAGCTTTGGTGATGATAAGAACATCACCTTGAAACACTAGAATTCATTCTTAAGAACTCTGAAGAAAAATACCTAATTTAAGCAACAAGATGAACCGTCAGTTGTCCATGCTCGAACAATCCCCGGCAACGGCGCCAAAAACTTGGTGCACGAAATTGTGATCAATACTTTTCACAACTCAATTAATCCCCGGTGATGAACCCAAAAACTTGGTGTTCAATACCATGGCATAAACACAATTTCGCACAACTAACTAGCAAGTGTGCTGGGTCGTCCAAGTAATAAACCTTACGCGAGTAAGGGTCGATCCCACAGAGATTGTTGGTATGAAGCAAGCTATGGTCACCTTGTAAATCTTAGTCAGGCAAACTCAAATGATTATGAATGATGAATAAAACATAAAGATAAAGATAGAGATACTTATGTAATTCATTGGTGGGAATTTCAGATAAGCGTATGAAGATGCTTGGTCCCTTCCGTCTCTCTGCTTTCCTACTGTCTTCATCCAATCCTTCTTACTCCTTTCCATGGCAAGCTGTATGCAAGGGTTTCACCGTTGTCAGTGGCTACCTCCCATCCTCTCAGTGGAAATGTTCAACGCACCCTGTCACGGCACGGCTATCCATCTGTCGGTTCTCAATCAGGCCGGAATAGAATCCAGTGATTCTTTTGCGTCTGTCACTAACGCCCAACCCTCAGGAGTTTGAAGCTCGTCACAGTCATTCAATCATTGAATCCTACTCAGAATACCACAGACAAGGTTTAGACCTTCCGGATTCTCTTGAATGCCGCCATCAGTTCTAGCTTATACCACGAAGATTCCGATTAAAGAATCCAAGAGATATCCACCCAATCTAAGGTAGAACGGAGGTGGATGTCAGGCACGTGTTCATAGGTGAGAATGATGATGAGTGTCACGGATCATCACATTCATCAAGTTGAAGAACAAGTGATATCTTAGAACAAGAACAAGCGGAATTGAATAGAAGAACAATAGTAATTGCATTAATACTCGAGGTACAGCAGAGCTCCACAGCTTAATCTATGGTGTGTAGAAACTCCACCGTTGAAAATACATAAGAACAAGGTCTAGGCATGGCCAAATGGCCAGCCTCCCAATGATCAAAAGATTAGAAGATCAAAAGATTCCAAAGATCAGAAGATGAAAATACAATAGCAAAAGGTCCTATATATAGAGAACTAGTAGCCTAGGGTGTACAGAGATGAGTAAATGACATAAAAATCCACTTTCGGGCCCACTTGGTGTGTGCTTGGGCTGAGCATTGAAGCATTTTCGTGTAGAGACTCTTCTTGGAGTTAAACGCCAGCTTTGGTGCCAGTTTGGGCGTTTAACTCCCATCCTTGTGCCAGTTCCGGCGTTTAACGCTGGGAATTCTGAGGGTGACTTTGAACGCCGGTTTGGGCCATCAAATCTCAGGCAAAGTATGGACTATTATATATTGCTGGAAAGCCCAGGATGTCTACTTTCCAAATCCGTTGAGAGAGCGCCAATTGGGCTTCTGTAGCTCCAGAAAGTCTACTTCGAGTGCAGGGAGGTCAGAATCTAATAGCATCTGCAGTCCTTTTTAGTCTCTGAATCAGATTTTTGCTCAGGTCCCTCAATTTCAGCCAGAAAATACCTGAAATCACAGAAAAACACACAAACTCATAGTAAAGTCCAGAAAAGTGAATTTTTAACTAAAAACTAATAAAAATATACTAAAAACTAACTAGATCATACTAAAAACATACTAAAAACAATGCCAAAAAGCGTACAAATTATCCGCTCATCAACATTCAAGCCTTGTTTGCTTGTAGAACATAAGTGGTTGTCAGGCACTCATTCATAAGTGAGAATGATGATGAATGTCACATAATCATCACATTCATCATGTTCTTGGGTGCAAATGAATATCTTAGAACAAGAATAGGCTGAATTGAATAGAAGAACAATAGTAATTGCATTAATACTCGAGGTACAGCAGAGCTCCACACCTTAATCTATGGTGTGTAGAAACTCCACCGTTGAAAATACATAAGAACAAGGTCTAGGCATGGCCGTGAGGCCAGCCTCCCAATGATCTAAGAACTAGATGTCCAAAGATGAAAATACAATAGCAAAAGGTCTTATTTATAAAGAACTAGTAGCCTAGGGTTTACAGAGATGAGTAAATGACATAAAAATCCACTTCCGGGCCCACTTGGTGTGTGCTTGGGCTGAGCATTGAAGCATTTTCGTGTAGAGACTCTTCTTGGAGTTAAATGCCAGCTTTTGTGCCAGTTTGGGCGTTTAACTCCCATTCTTGTGCCAGTTCTGGAGTTTAACGCCGGGCATTCTTGAGCTGATTTGGAACGCCGGTTTGGGCCATCAAATCTCAGGTAAAGTATGGACTATTATACATTGCTGGAAAGCCCAGGATGTCTAATTTCCAACGCTGTTTAGAGCGTGCCAATTGAGCTTCTGTAGCTCCAGAAAATGCACTTCGAGTGCAGGGAGGTCAGAATCTAATAGCATCTGCAGTCCTTTTTAGTCTCTGAATCAGATGTTTGCTCAGGTCCCTCAATTTCAGCCAGAAAATACCTGAAATCATAGAAAAACACACAAACTCATAGTAAAGTCTAGAAAAGTGAATTTTAACTAAAAACTAGTAAAAATATACTAAAAACTAACTAGAACATACTAAAAACAATGCCAAAAAGCGTACAAATTATCCGCTCATCAAGGAGCTTTTATTATTTCAAATACGGAAGGACATAATCCTGTTATGGCCTCTCCCTTTAAAACAAAGAATGTGGATGAAGCTGTCGCCCCTAAAGATATTAAAAATCTCATTGAACAATCAAATTATACCAACAGATTTTTACAATGCTTGGGTGACAACCTTTCATCTTCAGGATCTACTTTCTCCTTGAAAAATGTTTCTGAAGCATCTACTTCTAAAAGTATTGAGAAACCTCTTTTTAAACCTTTCAAAATAAGTAGCAAGGCTAAGCAAAGTCTTAAAACCTCCATTTTAAAACAACAATCTAGTGATTCGGAAGTTATTCAAAAGATTGACCAACTTTTGAATCGTTTTACTACTATCCCTGAAACTCCTACAAACTCTGGTGAATCTACTTCTCGTATTCAAACACGCTCATCTAAAGCTATTAATGCCCTCGGCCTTGAGTCCAATGAATCTTGCTCTGAGCAAAGTGATGATTCTGGTAAATCATCCCTCAAGATCAGCCCCATTTTGAGCAACTCCCTAACCAAGTGGAAGGGTTTAACTAAACCCTCTACGTATGGTTATAATCGTGTATCCGCTCCAGATCTAGCTCTCGAAGAAAGAGAACTAGGTTTTGTTAGCTTTAATGCCAATAATGTCTATGAATGGAATATAGATGGCAAAACGGAATATAATATCATGAGTATGCTCCAGCATATGACAATGGTAGGCACAGCCTATCAAGCAACCCATGATATCTTTGAATAAGCTATAGCCAATGTTATTGTTTCCGGGTTTAGTGGCCAACTGAAGGGATGGTGGGATAACTACCTTTCCGATAACCAAAAACACTCAATCTTTTCTGCCATAAAAGTCAACGACCAGAATGAACCCATCATTAGTGACGACGGGGAACCTATCCCCGATGCTGTCAATACCTTAATTTAAAGATACCTTTCTTACTAGGGTTTATACCAGAGAAGACGGTCAACAACCTTTTTGGAAAGAAAAATTCCTTGCTGGACTCCCCAAATCCCTTGGAGATAAAGTAAGGGACAAAATTCGTAGCTTAACTCCAGACGGGATAATACCCTATGATGAGTTAAGTTATGGCCAACTCATTTCTTTTATCCAAAAGGTTGCCCTAAAGATTTGTCAAGATGATAAAATCCAAAGACAACTTGCTCGTGAGAAAACTCAAAATCGTATCGATTTGGGAACTTTCTGTGAACAATTTGGTCTTCCTGCTTGTCATCCAAGGAAATCTAAAAGACCTTCCAACCGAAAAGTTTTTAAACCTAACCCTGAAAAGAATTTTAGAAGATTCAAAAAGGGTTTTCAAAAACCTAAAAATGAAACAGGTTTCCAAAAGAATTTCCAAAAGTATCCCCAGAAAAACCCCATTATTTGTTACACATGTAAAAAACCAGGACATGTTAGCAAATATTGTCGGTTAAAAGGAAAGATTAATAATCTGAACCTTGATCCTCAGATTGAGGAACAAATTAATAATCTTATGATTGAGAGTTCAGATGATAACTCTGGACCAGAATCTTCTGATAATAATATTAACAATATCCAAGTTGATGATGTTGAGTCATCCTCAGATTCAGATATCAAGCAAATTAATGTTTTATCTAAAGATCAAGATCTCTTATTTGATGCTATCGAGGCTATTGACAATCCAGAACAAAAGAAAGACTTTCTTTTGAAACTAAAAAGATCTTTACAAAAGGAGAAAAAACCCAAAAGTTTGGTCCTTAACAATAAATATGATGTCAAACCTATTTTCAAAAAATTAGAAAAACAAGTTATTCATCCCATAACCATTCAGGACCTCCAAAATGAGGTTAACAACCTTAAGAGAGAAATCCAGGAAATCAAAAGAAACCAAAACGATCATCATCTCATTTTCTCACAATTGGTACAAGAAGAAGAATCTGGTGATGAGGATCTTGGTTCTCTTTTAAACCAAACTGAGTGCTCTAAGGAACAAGAAAATAAAATTTCTAACGACAATGAGGTAAAAGAAATTTTGAGAATAATAAATCCTTCATGAAACATCGTGTTACTATCCGAATTGTCGTTAAAGATTTTATTTTTGACACCATTGCACTCTTTGATTCAGGTGCAGATTCAAACTGTATTAAGGAAGGTCTGGTCCCCACAAAATATTTCGAAAAAACTACTGAACGCCTTAGCTCAATAACGGGTGAAAGGCTAAGTATCAATTTTAAAATAACCAATGTCTTTATTGAAAAGGGAAATATAAGAATTCCCACCGATTTCATCATAGCAAAAGATATAAAAAAATGATGTAGTTTTGGGGACACCTTTCATAAATCTACTGTTTCCATATCTGGCAGATTTTCCTGGACTTACCTCTTTTGTAGGAGGACAAGTAACTTTCTTTGAGTTCCTAGACTCACCAAAGCAAAGATCTCTAAACCTAATTGAATCCAAAACCAAACAGATTTGTTTTCTAAAAGAAGAAATCTCTTTCAAAACCCTTGAATCACAGCTTTCTCAACCAAAGATTCAAGAAAAAAAAATCTTTTAAATCAAATTGAAAAATCTATTTGTTCTGATTTGCCTCATGCCTTCTGGGATACGAAAGAACACATTGTTGATCTTCCATATGAAAAGGATTTCAAAGAATCAAAAATCCCTACAAAAGCCCGTCCCATTCAAATGAATGAGCAGCTTTTGCAGCATTGTCAACAAGAAATTAAAGATCTTTTGGATAAAAGATTAATTCATCCTAGCAAAAGTCCTTGGTCTTGCTCTGATTTTTATGTTAATAAACAAGCTGAGATAGAAAGAGGAACTCCCAGGCTTGTTATCAATTACAAACCTTTGAATCAAGCTTTACAGTGGATTCGCTACCCCATCCCAAACAAAAAGGATTTGCTTAATAGGTTAAACTCAGCAAATATTTTTTCAAAATTTGATATGAAGTCGGGTTTTTGGCAAATCAAAATCACTGAATCAGACCGATATAAAACAGCTTTTACAGTTCCATTCGGGCAATATGAATGGAATGTAATGCCTTTTGGTCTGAAAAATGCCCCTTCTGAATTTGAGAAAATCATGAATGATATTTTCAACCCATACTCAAACTTTGCAATTGTTTATATTGATGATGTCTTAATTTTTTCCCAGACTCTGGATGAACATTTCAAACATGTTAAAACTTTTATGTACATCATCCAAAAAAATGGACTTGCTGTTTCTAAACCAAAAATTGTTCTTTTTCAAACAAAAATCCGATTTCTTGGTCACATAATTTTCCAAGGAACAATAACTCCTATTGAAAGATCAATTTTGTTTGCAGAAAAGTTTCCAGATTATATCCTCGATAAACCTCAGCTCCAGAGGTTCCTAGGATGTCTCAATTATGTTTCAGATTTCATCCCGAATCTGAACAATCTCCTTAAGCCCCTCCATGATAGGCTTAAGAAAAATCCTCCACCTTGGACAGACAAACATTCGGATATTATCATATTTCTTAAAACCAAAGTCCGCAATCTTCCATGTCTTTACCTGCCCATTCCTCATGCATTCAAAATAGTAGAAACTGATGCATCAGATTTAGGATATGGTGGTATTTTAAAACAAAAACTGCATGATAAAGAATGTATCATTGCATTTACATCCAAACACTGGAATTTTACTCAACAAAAATATTCCACAATCAAAAAAGAAATTTTAGCCATTGTTTTATGCATCACAAAATTTCAATCCGACTTACTCAATCAAACATTTTTAGTCCGAGTTGATTGCAAATCAGCTAAAGATGTGTTACAAAATGATGTAAAAAATCTTGCATCAAAACAAATTTTTGCCAGATGGCAAGCAATTTTAAGTGTCTTTGATTTCGACATTGAGCATATCAAGGGTAACTCAAACTCTCTCCCTGACTTTCTCACACGTGAATATTTGCAAGGAGATAATCAAGGGAAAGATGCCTAAAAGGGCAACATTAGCCTCGGTAAGAGGCAGAGGTATTCGCCTAGCCCTTCCTGGGCCGACTAAGAAATCTGGGTCAAGTACCCTAACTGGGTCATCTACCCAACAACCTTCCCCTATAACCCAAGAGCCGACTGGGTCATCTACTCAGATCACAAAAAATGTAGTTGAGTCATCTACTCAACCCCCAAGTAGTCAAACAGCCAAACAAACAAAGGCAGATTATACCTTCCTAATCCAAACCTTGTTGGCCTTACAAGATGCAGGCCTTACAAAGCTCCATAAAAAATCCTGGGCTGACATATGTGACAGCTCAGATGAAGATGAAATAGACCTCACCAAACTTATCTCACAAATGGCAACTCAAAAAACCATTTGCAATGATCCAAAAGGAAAAACAATATATATATATATATATATATATATATATATATATATATTACTTGTGTTTTAATATATCTGGCTTTCATAATTATCAATTTAAGATATTTATAACTTGAATCGCTGACTCATTAGCCTTATATTATGACACCCAACCTCTCCACATGTCATTTAACCAATAATTCTTCTCATTAATCATCAAAATAGCTAGGCAAAGGTTCATTTGGATGAGGAAAAGAAAAGATAACCGAGAGAGAGAAAGCAAGAAATAGGGAAACCCCAAACGTTTCAAGTTCGATTTCTTGAGATCTGTAACTCCAAAATCTAATCCGATAAAAGTGTTTATATCTTTTTCCTCTACACGTTGGCGTCACTTTTATTCGGTAGAAGTTGATGGTGATGTAGCTCCCCTTCCCCTTGAGTTCGGCTAATTGGAGTTCTAGAAAGCACAGACGATTTCTGACGTTTTCTTCTTCAGCAGCTCGGTCAAAAAGCTTCTCCAGAGTTTTTGTTGTTTTGATTTCATACGGAGGTAGGGTGACGTGGCGAAAAATTACCGATTAAGATTTTATATAGAAAACAGCGTTGCAAGTATAGCTCTTAACCAATGAAGATTCCGCATATCAATTTAAAAGAGTTGTCACAAAATTTTAGGAATAAAATACTGGGAGTATGAATCCCAGGTCATATCCCAACGAGTTGCAGAGAGAATGCTAATTTATTAATTAGGAGTTTTCAAGAGAGTTAAGTTTGGATAATGAGCAATTAAATAGTTGTAAATTAAAGAAATAAAAACTAAGAATGATTATTAATATTCTAAAAAAAAGCCTTGACTGGGGAATGATCCATTGGAAGTTCTATCCTTGTTGGGATTTCTTAGGTGTAATATCAAAAAGGTTGTTGTTTTCACTTAGTTAACCCTTACTAAATAAAGGAAAGTCAAGTGATTGAGCTAACTCTTATTCGCAAATCCTAGTCCTCTCCCTTGGGAAGGTCTAGCGTTAGTAAATACAGAACTAGCCAACAACTTCCAGTTTAATCTTCACTTAAGCCTTCCAACTCAAGTGTCTCCTTTTAATCAACCCCCATGTCAAGTTGGGAATTTACTCCATTGACATGAATAAAATGCTCACAGAAATAATAGAAGAAGACATGATAAATTAAATAAAATAAGGATTGAAAATTGATTAAAGGGAAAAGAAATAAACTGTGTTGATAAATCCAAAGTGCAACATAATTATCTGAACAGGATTAATAAATAACTAAAGGAGTAACAGAATAAGGAAACAAACTAGAATAGTAACTTCAACAGAGGTGGTGACTCTTCAATATCCAAAATCCAAAGCAAAAGCATAAAACTAATAAACTTATGAATGTAAAGAAAACCTAGAGGAAGAGTGATTCTCTCTAGATTTAGATCTAAAATCCTAAAACTATCCTAATGAGAATGTATGTTGATGTGTTGAGAGTCTCTGCACGTTCCCTGGCTTTATTCTGTGTTTCTAGGTCAAAAACTGGGTCAAAACTCGGCTCGAAATCGCCCCCAGCATTTTCTGTTATTTCTACAGATCGCGCAGGTCATGCGTACGCGTTGGTCACGCGTGCGCGTCATTCAGCGATTTTCCTTGTCACGCGTACGCGTCGTCCACGCGTGTGCGTCATTCGTGTAGACTCCAATTCGCGCGTACGCGTCAGGCACGTGCACGTGTCGCTGTGACTTTCTCCATTCCGCGCGCTCGCGTGAGCCATGCGCGCGCGTCGATGCTCGCTAGTCATCTCCTTAGTTTCTTGTGTTCTTTCCATTTTTGCAAGCTTCCTCTTCATTCTCTAAGTCATTCTTACCCTGTGAAGCCTGAAACACTTAACACACGGATCACAGCATCGAATGGTATAAAGGAGAATTAAAATACACAAATTAAAGATCTCTAGGAAGCAAGTTTTCAACCATAGAACAAACTTAGGAAGGGATTGTAAAATCATGCAGTTCATATGAATAAGTGGGTAAAGACTTGATGAAACCACTCAATTAAACACAAGATAAACCATAAAATAGTGGTTTATCAACCTCCCCATACTTAGACATTAGCATGTCCTCATGCTTAGCTCAAGGAGATAAAATAAACAAGTAGGAAAAAGTAAGACTCATGCAATGCAATGCAACCTATGTATATGAATGCAACTATATGCTAAGATGATTTTGTCTATTTGGTTAAAAGTAAATAAGTTCTTCAAGACAAACATAAATCAAATTCTACTAGTTAAAATCATACAGTAAAGACAGGTAAACTTGTGAGAAGACAGCTCATGAAAGCAGGGAACATAGAACTAAGCATTGAACCCTTACTGATGGTGTATATGCACTCTAATAACTCAAGTGTATAGGGTAATCACTCTATTCTTCTCTTAGTCATGCTTTCTAAACTTTGTTCTTCACCTAACCAATCAACAAGTATTTAATGCACCAATGCAAACATCATGAGGTCTTTTCAAGGTTGTAATGGGGCCAAGGTAAAGGTGAGGATATATATATATATATATATATATATATATATATATATATATATATATATATATATATATATATATATATATATATATATATGGTTAAGTGAGCTATAAATTGAATCATTGATTAACCTAAGCTCTTACCTATACATACTTTATAAACTTTTAAATTCATGCCTAGCTACCTAAAATTCTTACTTTTGTATTACATACTCATGCATCACCCTTTTTTTTAATTTTTATCACATATGCATTGATCTTTTCATTAACTTAACTTAGCATTGGGGTAATTTTGTCCTCTTATTTAATTACTTAATTACTTGAATATTTTTGGATTTTTTTAAGCATAAAAATAAACATAATATTATCAATGCATGGATTTTTAATTTTTCTAGTCTTACATGAGTAGGTACCCAAATTTCCTTTATTTTATCATGACATATTCCTTTATTAACCCATGTTCACACAATCTTCCCATACTCAATTGATACACCATTTCTAACTTAAGCTAACCAAAGATTCAATTGGGGTATTTAATTGTTTTTTCCGCTTAAGGCTAGTGATGTGGTAAAATATAGAACAAATGGGATTTAAAAAGCTCAAAGTGGCTAACAAGGATAATTAAAAGGGTAGGCTATTTGGGATAAGTGAGATAAAACAATTAATGGCCTCAATCATATGCATGCATATAACACATTACCTATTGGACATATAGGATGGAACAAAATAAAGATTACAATCATAGAGAAAAAAATACACAAGAATAAAATATTATGGTTAAATAATGTAACCATGTAATTAAGCTCTAATCTCACGGGTTGTATGTTCTTTAGCTATCATTTTATGTTCCACATACAACTTCGAACAAGTTTTAACAAAAAGATTTTAATTTAAATTAGTGAAAATTTTCAAAAATCGGGTCTTAAAAAGAAACTTATTATTTTTCAACCAATTAGAACATGCATGCAAATACCTATTACTATGCAATTTATCTTATTCTAACAAAAGAAAAATAAATATCCTATTGGTGTTTAAGAAAGAAAAATTACCTCCGGAAGTCAGGTACTAACCGACCTCCCTACACTTAAAGCTTTGCACCGTCCTCGGTGCCATCTGTCAGGAACAAAGGGGGCTAGTAGTAGTGTCTCCACAAGCGGGACCGTCATGGCTCCCTATGCTGGCAAATGAAGTGGAGTCTGGATCTTCCTCGGGTGGGTGGTTGCCAACAAGCAGCTCCTTGAGGTATGTAAATCGGCACTTGTTACGGCGCTCTCTTTGCTTTCCTTATCGGTCTAGCCGGTCAAATCTCTCAAGTATCTGATGGAGCAGTTGGTTTGTTGGAGGTGGTTGTGATGTGGAAGGAGAAGGAATATCTTCTGTTGGTTCTGTGCTCCGGTTGTTAGCGGCTGCTGGAGGTTTGATATACTTCCCGTTAGGGACGTACTAATTATTTCGCGGAAGTATGGTCTTGGTATACCCAGCTCTGTAAGAGACTTCGGCTGATGAGACTAGATCTGAAATCAAGGCGGGAAAAGGTAAGTTGCCCGCAATTTGTACATGTCCCTTAGCATTCCGGATGTGTCTTGGTAAATTGAGAGGCTGGTCTATAAGGATACACCAGAGTAGAACAGCCATGTTTGCGGTGAAGGAGGACTCGTGAGTGCTCGGAAAGACGTAGTGGGACATAATCTGTGCCCATACGCGAGCCTCCAGAGTCAGTGCTGAAGCCAATATTCCCTTAGGTCGGGATCGATGGTATCCATAGATCCATCTGCTGCCAGGTTGTGCTATAACTCTGAGAACGGTGTCCTAGTCAAATTTGTATGTCTGGCGTTGGACAAAGGCTTCTTGAAATGCGTCCAATTGATGAGCGGATAATTTGTATACTTTTTGGCATTGTTTTTAGTATGTTTTTAGTATGATCTAGTTAGTTTTTAGTATATTTTTATTAGTTTTTAGTTAAAATTCACTTTTCTGGACTTTACTATGAGTTTGTGTGTTTTTCTGTGATTTCAGGTATTTTCTGGCTGAAATTGAGGGACCTGAGCAAAAATCTGATTCAGAGACTGGAAAAGGACTGCAGATGCTGTTGGATTCTGACCTCCCTGCACTCGAAGTGGATTTTCTGGAGCTACAGAAGCCCAATTGGCGCGCTCTCAACGGCTTTGGAAAGTAGACATTTTGGGCTTTCCAGCAATATATGATAGTCCATACTTTGCCCAAGATTTGATGGCCCAAACCGGCGTACAAAGTCACCCTCAGAAATCCCAGCGTTAAACGCCGGAACTGGCACCAAAATGGGAGTTAAACGCCCAAACTGGCATAAAAGCTGGCGTTTAACTCCAAGAAAAGTCTCTACACGAAAATGCTTCATTGCTCAGCCCAAGCACACACCAAGTGGGCCCGGAAGTGGATTTTTATGTCTTTTACTCATCTCTGTACACCCTAGGCTACTAGTTCTCTATAAGTAGGACCTTTTACTATTGTATTTTAATCTGGGTATCTTTTGATCTTTGGATCTTTTGATCACTTTGGGAGGCTGGCCATTCGGCCATGCCTAGACCTTGTTCTTATGTATTTTCAACGGTGGAGTTTCTACACACCATAGATTAAGGTGTGGAGCTCTGCTGTACCTCGAGTATTAATGCAATTACTATTGTTCTTCTATTCAATTCCGCTTGTTCTTGTTCTAAGATATCACTTGTTCTTCAACTTGATGAATGTGATGATCCGTGACACTCATCATCATTCTCACTTATGAACGTGTGACTGACAACCACCTCCGTTCTACCTTCGATTGGGTAAATATCTCTTGGATTCCTGATTGCACGATGCATGGTTGATCGCCTGACAACCGAGTGCTCGCCTGACAAATGAGCCAACCATTCCGTGAGATCAGAGTCTTCGTGGTATAGGCAAGAACTGATGGCGGCATTCAAGAGAATCCGGAAGGTCTAACCTTGTCTGTGGTATTCTGAGTAGGATTCAATGATTGAATGACTGTGACGTGCTTCAAACTCCTAGCAGGCGGGGCGTTAGTGACAGACGCAAAAGAATCGATGGATTCTATTCCGGCCTGACCGAAAACCGACAGCTGAATTCCGCGTGCTGTGACAGAGCATATGCAATCGTTTTCACTGAGAGGATGGGAGGTAGCCATTGACAACGGTGAAACCCTACACAAGCTTGCCATGGAAAGGAATAAGAAGGATTGGATGAAGACAGTAGGAAAGCAGAGAGACGGAAGGGAAGGCATCTTCATGCGCTTATCTGAAGTTCCTACCAATGAATTACATAAGTACCTCTATCTTTATCTTTGCGTTTATTTTCGTTCATCACCATATCCATTTGAGTTTGCCTGACTAAGATTTACAAGATGACCATAGCTTGCTTCATACTAACAATCTCCGTGGGATCGACCCTTACTCGCGTAAGGTTTATTACTTGGACGACCCAGTGCACTTGCTGGTTAGTTGTGCGAAGTTGTGTAATGCCATGGTATTGAACACCAAGTTTTTGGGGTTCATGACCGGGGATTATGAGAGTTGTGAAAAGTATTGTTCACAATTTCGCACACCAAGTTTTTGGCGCCGTTGCCGGGGATTGTTCAAGTTTTGAGCAAGCTTTTGGTAACATCAGTGCCAAGGATTGTTCAGTTTGGACAACTGAAGGTTCATCTTGTTGCTTAGATTAGGTATTTTTTTTTTCGAAATTCTTGAAGATGAATTCTAGAGTTTCATGATGATTTGTTGAAATCTGGCTGGCTGAGAAGCCATGTCTAATCTCATTGGACCGAGGTTTCAACTTATCATCACAAAAGCTTGTTGATTTTTATCAATCTTGCTTTTGGAGCAGTGATCTGCTAAGGCTTGGCTGGCCTTTGGCCATGTCTAGTGTTTTGGACCGAAGCTTTCTTTGAAAGCTTGGCTGGCTGTGAAGCCATGTCTAATTCCTGGACCGGAGTCTTAGACTAGCATTGCACTGATTCCTGGAATTCTCATTAAGAATTTTGATACTTTTTTCCACTTAATTTTCGAAAAACACAAAAAAAAATTACAAAAATCATAAAATCCAAAAATTTCTTGCTTGAGTCTAGTGTCTCATCTTAAGTTTGGTGTCAATTGCATGCATTCATTCATGTGTCCTTAAGGATCTTCAAGTAATTCTTGATGATTTTCTTACTCTGATCTTTGAATTCTATTGACTTGAGTGTTTTGTGTGTCTCATATGCATTTTCATTTTGTTAGTGTCAGTAGTATACAAACTGCTAAGTTTGGTGTCTTGCATGCATTGTTATTTGATTCTTGTTGCATTTTGATTTTTCCTTATTATTAAAAATCCAAAAATATTTTTAATTTGTGTCTTCTCAAGTCAATGATACAGAGAATTGAAGATTCAGAACATACAGCAGAGGAATTACACAGAAAAAGCTGGGCGTTCAAAACGCCCAGTGAAGAAGGACAGACTGGCGTTTAAACGCCAGCCAGGGTACCTGGTTGGGCGTTTAACGCCCAAAAAGGTATAGTTTTGGGCGTTAAACGCCAGAATGTGCACCATTCTGGGCGTTTAACGCCGGGATGGCTAAAGGGGGAAGATTTTGTTTTCAAATCAGATTTTTTTAAAGTTTTCAAAGTTTTTCAAAATCAAATCTTTTTCAAATCATATCTTTTCAATCAAATGTCTTTCAAATTCAATTTCTTTCTATTTTCAAAGATACTTGCTATCAATTAATGATTCGATTCAACATTTCAAGTATGTTGCCTTTTCTGTTGAGGAAGGTTTAATGTTTGAATCATATCTTTTCTTGTTAGCCAAGTTTTTAATTTTCAAAATCAAATCTTTTTAAAATGTTTTTCAAATCATATCTTCTCAATCACATTTCTTAAACCAATCATATTTTCTTAACCACATCTTTTTCAAAATAATTTTCAATCAAATCTCTTTGATTTCTAATTTCAAAATCTTTTTCAAAAATCACTTCACTTCTTTCCCACTTTCATTTTCGAAAATTAAGTAATGTTTTCCAAAAATGTTTTCAAAATTTTTACTCAATTTTCGAAAATCACTTCCCTCCTTCTCATATCCTTCTATTTATGGACTAACACTATTCCTTAATGTAAAATTCGAATTCCATCTCTTGTGATAAGTTCGAATTTTCTACTTTTGTCTTCTACTCTTCTTTTCCTCTGACACTTCAAGGAATCTCTATATTGTGACATAGAGGATTCCACATTTTCTTGTTCTCTTCTCTCTCATATGAGCAGGAGCAAAGACAAAGGCATTCTTGTTGAGGCTGATCCTGAACCTGAAAGGACCTTGAAGAGAAAGCTAAGAGAAGCCAAAGCACAACTCTCTCTAGAGGACCTGACCGAATTCTTCAAAGAAGAAGAACACATGGCAGCTGAAAACAACAATGCCAACAATGCAAGGAAGGTGCTGGGTGACTTTACTGCACCTACTCCCGATTTCTATGGGAGAAGCATCTCTATCCCTGCCATTAGAGCAAACAACTTTGAGCTTAAGCCTCAACTAGTTTCTCTAATGCAACAGAATTGCAAGTTCCATGGACTTCCACTGGAAGATCCTCATCAGTTTTTAGCTGAGTTCTTGCAAATCTGTGACACAGTCAAGACTAATGGGGTTGACCCTGAGGTCTACAGACTTATGCTATTCCCTTTTGCTGTAAGAGACAGAGCTAGGACATGGTTGGACTCTCAACCTAAAGAAAGCCTGGACTCTTGGGAAAAGCTAGTCAATGCCTTCTTGGCAAAGTTCTTTCCACCTCAAAAATTGAGTAAGCTTAGAGTGGAAGTCCAAACCTTCAGACAGAAGGAAGGAGAATCCCTCTATGAAGCTTGGAAAAGATACAAACAATTAATCAGAAAGTGTCCTTCTGATATGCTTTCTGAATGGAGCATCATAGGAATTTTCTATGATGGTCTCTCTGAACTGTCCAAGATGTCCTTGGATAGCTCTGCTGGAGGCTCTCTTCATCTGAAGAAGACGCCTACTGAAGCTCAAGAACTAATTGAAATGGTTGCAAATAACCAATTCATGTACACTTCTGAAAGGAATCCTGTGAACAATGGGACTAGTCAGAAGAAAGGAGTTCTTGAGATTGACACTCTGAATGCCATATTGGCACAGAACAAAATATTGACTCAACAAGTCAATATGATTTCTCAAAGTCTGTCTGGAATGCAAAATGCACCAAGCAGTACTAAGGAGGCTTCATTTGAGGAAGAAGCTTATGATCCTGAGAACCCTTCAATGGAAGAGGTGAATTACATGGGAGAACCCTATGGAAACACCTATAATCCTTCATGGAGGAATCATCCAAATCTTTCATGGAAGGATCAACAGAGACCTCAACAAGGTTTCAATAACAACAATGGTGGAAGAAACAGGTTTAGCAATAGCAAGCCTTTTCCATCATCTTCTCAGCAACAGACAGAGAGTTCTAAGCAGAATACCTCTGACTTAGCAACCATGGTCTCTGATCTAATCAAAACCACTGAAAGTTTCATGACTGAAACAAGGTCCTCCATTAGAAATTTGGAAGGACAAGTGGGTCAGCTGAGCAAGAAAATTACTGAGCTCCCTCCTAGTACTCTTCCAAGCAATACAGAAGAAAATCCAAAAGGAGAGTGCAAGGCCATCAACATGGCCGAATTTTGGAAGGAAGAAGAGGCAGTGAACGCCACTGAGGAAGGCCTCACTGGGCGTCCACTGGCCTCCAATGAGTTCCCTAATGAGGAACCATGGGAATCTGAGGCTCAAACTGAGACCATAGAGATTCCATTGGACTTACTTCTGCCATTCATGAGCTCTGATGAGTATTCTTCCTCTGAAGAGGATGAGTATGTCACTGAAGAGCAAGTTGCTAAATACCTTGGAGCAATCATGAAGCTAAATGACAAGTTATTTGGAAATGAGACTTGGGAGGATGAACCCCCTTTGCTCACCAAAGAACTGGATGACTTGTCTAGGCAGAAACTGCCTCAAAAGAGACAGGATCCTGGGAAGTTTTCAATACCTTGTACCATAGGCACCATGACCTTCAAGAAGGCCTTGTGTGACTTAGGGTCAAGTGTAAACCTCATGCCTCTCTCTGTAATGGAGAAATTAGGAATCTCTGATGTGCAAGCTGCAAAAATCTCACTAGAGATGGCAGACAATTCAAGAAAACAAGCCCATGGACTTGTAGAGGATGTTCTGGTTAAAGTTGAAGACCATTACATCCCTACTGATTTCATAGTCCTAGAGACTGGGAAGTGCATGGATGAATCCATCATCCTTGGCAGACCCTTCCTAGCCACAGCAAAGGCTGTGATTGATGTTGATAGAGGAGAGTTGATCATTCAAGTAAATGAAGAATCTTTGGTGTTTAAGGCCCAAGGATATCCCTCTGTCATCATGGAGAGGAAGCATGAAGAGCTTCTCTCAAAGCAGAGCCAAACAGAGCCCCCACAGTCAAACTCTAAGTTTGGTGTTGGGAGGCCACAACCAAACTCTAAGTTTGGTGTTGAACCCCCACGTTCAAACTCTAAGTTTGGTGTTGGGAGGTTCCAACATGGCTCTGAGTATCTGTGAGGCTCCATGAGAGTCCTCTGTCAAGCTAATGACATTAAAGAAGCGCTTGTTGGGAGGCAACCCAATGTTATATTTTACATATTTTTCTTTTGTTATTTTATCTTTTTTGTAGGTTGATGATCATGAGAAGTCACAAAATCAATGAAAAAAGCAAAAACAGAATGAAAAATAGGAAGAAAAACAGCACACCCTGGAGGACGCACCCACTGGCGTTTAAACGCCAGTGAGGTTAGCTGTTGGGCGTTTAACGCCCAGTCTGGCACCATTCTGGGCGTTTAACGCCAGAAAGGGGCACCAGACTGGCGTTAAACGCCAGAAATGGGCAAGAAGCTGGCGTTAAACGCCAGAAATGGGCACCAGCCCGGCGTTTAACGCCAGAAATGGCTCAAAACGTGATTTTGAATGCCATTTGGTGCAGGGATGACTTTTCCTTGACACCTCAGGATCTGTGGACCCCACAAGATCCCCACTTACCCCACCACTCTCTCTCTTCTTCTTCCCCATTCACCAATCACCTCAACACCTCTTCCCCAAAAAACCCCTCACCTATCAAATCCCATCTTTCTCTTCACCACTCACATCCATCCTTCATAAAACCCCACCTACCCCACCATTCAAATTCAAACCACTTTCCCACCCAAACCCACCCTCAAATGGCCGAACATCCCTCTCCCCCTCTCCTATATAAACCCTCCTTCACTCCTTCATTTTCACACAACATACACACCACTCCTCCCCTTCTTGGCCGAAAATTAAAGCCATTCCCTTTCCCCTCATTTCTTCTTCTTCTACTCTCTTCTTTCTTCTTTTGCTCGAGGACGAGCAAACATTTTAAGTTTGGTGTGGTAAAAGCATTGCTTTTTGTTTTCCATAACCATTTATGGCATCCAAGGCCGGAGAAACCTCTAGAAAGAGGAAAGGGAAGGCAAAAGCTTCCACCTCCGAGTCATGGGAGATGGAAAGATTCATCTCAAAGGTGCATCAAGACCACTTCTACGAAGTTGTGGCCTTGAAGAAGGTGATCCCCGAGGTGGAAAGAAGTTATGATCTAGTTAGTTTTTAGTATATTTTTATTAGTTTTTAGTTAAAATTCACTTTTCTGGACTTTACTATGAGTTTGTGTGTTTTTCTGTGATTTCAGGTATTTTCTGGCTGAAATTGAGGGACCTGAGCAAAAATCTGATTCAGAGACTGGAAAAGGACTGCAGATGCTGTTGGATTCTGACCTCCCTGCACTCGAAGTGGATTTTCTAGAGCTACAGAAGCCCAATTGGCGCGCTCTTAACGGCGTTGGAAAGTAGACATCCTGGGCTTTCCAGCAATATATGATAGTCCATACTTTGCCCAAGATTTGATGGCCCAAACCGGCGTACAAAGTCACCCTCAGAAATCCCAGCGTTAAACGCCGGAACTGGCACCAAAATGGGAGTTAAACGCTCAAACTGGCATAAAAGCTGGCGTTTAACTCCAAGAAGAGTCTCTACACGAAAATGCTTCATTTCTCAGCCCAAGCACACACCAAGTGGGCCCGGAAGTGGATTTTTATGTCTTTTACTCATCTCTGTACACCCTAGGCTACTAGTTCTCTATAAGTAGGACCTTTTACTATTGTATTTTAATCTGGGTATCTTTTGATCTTTGGATCTTTTGATCACTTTGGGAGGCTGGCCATTCGGCCATGCCTAGACCTTGTTCTTATGTATTTTCAACGGTGGAGTTTCTACACACCATAGATTAAGGTGTGGAGCTCTGCTGTACCTCGAGTATTAATGCAATTACTATTGTTCTTCTATTCAATTCCGCTTGTTCTTGTTCTAAGATATCACTTGTTCTTCAACTTGATGAATGTGATGATCCGTGACACTCATCATCATTCTCACTTATGAACGTGTGACTGACAACCACCTCCGTTCTACCTTCGATTGGGTGAATATCTCTTGGATTCCTGATTGCACGATGCATGGTTGATCGCCTGACAACCAAGTGCTCGCCTGACAAACGAGCCAACCATTCCGTGAGATCAGAGTCTTCGTGGTATAGGCAAGAACTGATGGCGGCATTCAAGAGAATCCGGAAGGTCTAACCTTGTCTGTGGTATTCTGAGTAGGATTCAATGATTGAATGACTGTGACGTGCTTCAAATTCCTAGCAGGCGGGGCGTTAGTGACAGACGCAAAAGAATCGATGGATTCTATTCCGGCCTGACCGAGAACTGACAGCTGAATTCCGCGTGCTGTGACAGAGCATATGCAATCGTTTTCACTGAGAGGATGGGAGGTAGCCATTGACAACGGTGAAACCCTACACAAGCTTGCCATGGAAAGGAATAAGAAGGATTGGATGAAGACAGTAGGAAAGCAGAGAGACGGAAGGGAAGGCATCTTCATGCGCTTATCTGAAGTTCCTATCAATGAATTACATAAGTACCTCTATCTTTATCTTTGTGTTTATTTTCGTTCATCACCATATCCATTTGGGTTTGCCTGACTAAGATTTACAAGATGACCATAGCTTGCTTCATACTAACAATCTCCGTGGGATCGACCCTTACTCGCGTAAGGTTTATTACTTGGACGACCCAGTGCACTTGCTGGTTAGTTGTGCGAAGTTGTGTAATGCCATGGTATTGAACACCAAGTTTTTGGGGTTCATGACCGGGGATTATGAGAGTTGTGAAAAGTATTGTTCACAATTTCGCGCACCACCAATCCTTCAGGGGCAGGGGGAAGATCTAAAGCTCGCAAAATGGCCTTTTCAGTTATGGGGACTTGCTTCTGACGGATATAGACAGATTGCAGTGTTGGCATGTGAAAATTGAAGTAGAATTCAACTACCCATGATAGATTAACCTGTCGTGGCTATCCTCGTAAGAATCCCCATTATCTTCACTCAATGCGGGTTTCAACAAATTCAACAATGTGGTTCAGGAGGATGAGTAGGTACTCATAGTTTTGCCCAGCCAGTATGGGGAGCATCTGCTCACAGTAGCGGTTACTAAACCGCACAGTATCCTTTGCTGGAAAGGCTTTCTCTTTTTCATCGACCTTGATGATCCTCTTGATTCGCTTTATTGAGGGTTTTACAGCTATTGAAGATGGCTCTGCCATTAGTGCTCTTTTTGTTCCTTTCCTTGCTGGTGGTTTGGGAGTAGCTTTCTCTTTACCCTTCTTGGTGGCCATCCTGAAAGGAAAAAGGTAAGTACTTTAAAATTACAAGGATTATAGCAAGGAAGAAGATAGGAAACATGATAATCAATGCACGGTAAAGAAGGATGTCATTAACACATGTTCATGACTACATGTGATCAGTTCATCAATGGAAATATAGCAAGTGCATGTGATGGCTGGTGCACGAAATTGTGATCTCAATGGCGCCAACAACTTGGTACGCACATTTGTACTATCACTCTTTTTCACAACTTCGTACAACTAACCAGCAAGTGCACTGGGTTGTCCAAGTAATTAACCTTACGTGAGTAAGGGTCGATCCTACGGAGATTGTCGGCTTGAAGCAAGCTATGGTCATCTTGTAAATCTCAGTCAGGCAGATTCTAATGGTTATAATGGTTTTCGAATATAAAGATATATAAAGCATAAAATAAAGATAGAGATACTTATGTAATTCATTGGTGGGAATTCCAGATAAGCGTATGAAGATACTGTGTTCCTTCTGAATTTCTGCTTTGATACTGCTTTCATCCAATCATTCTTACCCCTTTTCATGGCAAGATGTATGTTAGGTTTCACCGTTGTCAATAGCTACCTCCCGTCCTCTCAGTGAAAATGGTCCAAATGCACTGTCACAGCACGGCTAATCATCTGTCAATTCTCAATCATGTCGGAATAGGATCCATTGATCCTTTTACGTCTGTCACTACGCCCAACACTCGCGAGTTTGAAGCTCGTCACAGTCATCCCGTCCCAGATCCTACTCAGAATACCGCAGACAAGGTTTAGACTTTTCGGATCTCAAGAATGCTGCCAATGGATTCTAGCTTATACCATGAAGACTCTGATCTCACAGAATGGGAGGCTCGGTTGTCAGGCGAGGCAACCATGCGTCGTGGGTCAGGAATCCAAGAGATACACACTCTAGCTTTCGCAGGTAGAACGGAAGTGTTTGTCAGGCACGCGTTCATAACTGAGAATAGTGATGAGTGTCACGGATCATCACATTCATCAGATTGAAGTGCGAATGAATATCTTAGAATGAGATTAAGTATGAATTGAATAGAAAACAGTAGTAATTGTATTAATACTCGAGGAACAGCAGAGCTCCACACCATAATCTATGGTGTGTAGAAACTCCACCGTTGAAAATACATAAGTGAAAATAAGGTAGGCATGGCCGTGAGGCCAGCCCCCAATGTCTAAGGACTAACAATAATCAAAGATGTTCCAAAAGCTCATCCAAAGATCTATCAAAAGATCCAAATACAATAGTAAAAAGTCCTATCTATACTAGACTAGTTACTAAGGTTTACAGAAATAAGTCTTAGTGCAGAAATCCACTTCTGGGGCCTTCTTTGGTGTGTGCTTGGGCTGAGCTTGAGCTTTACACATGTAGAGGCTTCTCTTGGGGTTAAACGCCAAGTTGTAACGTGTTTTTGGCGTTTAACTCTGGTTTGTGACGTGTTTCTGGAGTTTTACTCCAGAATGCAGCATGGAGCTGGCGTTGAACACCAGTTTGCATCATGTAAACTCGAAAGCCCTGGATGTCTACTTTCGAAAGCAATTGAGAGCGCGCCATGTAGAGTTCTGTAGCTCCGGGAGGTCAGAATCCAACAGCATCTGTAGTCCTTTTTCAGTCTCCTATCATATTTTTGCTCAGGTCCCTCAATTTCAGCCAGAAAATACCTGAAATCATAGAAAAACACACAAACGCATAGTAAAGTCCAGAAATGTGAATTTTGCGTAAAAACTAATAAAAACATCCCTAAAAGTAGCTAGATCCTACTAAAAACTACCTAAAAACAATGCCAAAAAGCGTATAAATTATCCGCTCATCACAACACCAAACTTAAATTGTTGCTTGTCCCCAAGCAACTAAAAATCAAATAGGATAGAAAGAAGAGAATATACTATAAATCCCAAAATATCAATAAATATTAGTTCTAATTAGATGAGCAGGACTTGTAGCTTTTTGCTTCTGAATAGTTTTGGCATCTCACTTTATCCTTAGAAGTTTAGAATGATTGGCATCCATAGGAACTCAGAGTTTAGATAGTGTTATTGATTCTCCTAGTTAAGTATGTTGATTCTTGAACACAGCTACTTTTATGAGTCTTGGTCGTGGCCCTAAGCACTTTGTTTTCCAGTATTACCACTTGATACATAAATGCCACAAACACATGACTGGGTGAACCTTTTCAGATTGTGACTCAGCTTTGCTAAAGTCCCCAGTTAGAGGTATCCAGAGCTCTTAAGCACACTCTTTTTGCTTTGGATCACAACTTTAACCACTCAGTCTCAAGCTTTTCACTTGGACCTGCATGCCACAAGCACATGGTTAGGGACAGCTTGATTTAGCCGCTTAGGCCTGGATTTTATTTCCTTGGGCCCTCTTATCCATTGATGCTCAAAGCCTTGGATCCTTTTTACCCTTGCCTCTTGGTTTTAAGGGCTATTGGCTTTTTCTGCTTGCTTTTTCTTTTTTTCTTTCTTTAAATTTTTTTTTCGCAAGCTTTGTTCTTCACTGCTTTTTCTTGCTTCAAGAATCAATTTTATGATTTTTAAGATCATCAATAACATTTCTCTTTTTCATCATTCTTTCAAGAGCCAACAATTTTAACATTCATGTACAATAAGATCAAAAGTATGCACTGTTTAAGCATTCATTCAGAAAACAAAAAGTATTATCACCACATCAATATAATTAAACTAATTTCAAGGATGAATTTGAAACTCATGTACTTCTTGTTCTTTTGTATTAAAAACATTTTTCATTTAAGAAAGGTGAAGGATTCATGGAATTATTCATAGCCTTAAGACATAGTTACTAAATACTAATGATCATGTAGTAAAGACTCAAAACATAGACAAACATAAAGCATAAAGTCGAAAAACAGAGAGATAAGAACAAGGAAGTTAAGGAATGAGTCCACCTTAGTGATGGTGGCGCCTTCTTCTTGAAGGACCAATGGTGTCCTTGAGCTCCTCTATGTCTCTTCCTTGCCTTTGTTGCTCCTCCCTCAAAGCTATTTGATCTTCTCTAATCTCATTAAGAATGATGGAGTGCTCTTGGTGTTCCACCCTTAATTGGTTCATGTTATGACTCAATCCTTCTAGAGAAGTGTTGAATTGTTCCTAATAGTTGTTTGGAGGAAAATGCATCCCTTGAGGCATCTCAGGGATTTCTTGATGATGAACTTCCTCATGCATCTCTTGAGATCCATGAATGGGCTCTTTTGTTTGCTCCATCATCTTCTTATTGATGGACTTGTCCTCTTCAATAGGGATGTCTCCTTCTATGACAACTCCAGCTAAGTTGCATAGATGGCAAATGAGATGAGGAAAAGCTAGCCTTGCCAAGGTGGATGGCTTTTTGGCTACTTTTTAGAGTTCTAGAGAGATGACTTCATGAACTTCTACTTCTTCTCTAATCATGATGCTATGGATCATGATGGCGCGATCCACAGTTACTTCGGATCGGTTGCTAGTGGGGATGATGGAGCGTTGGATGAACTCCAACCATACTCTAGCCACAGGCTTAAGGTCCAGTCTTCTCAATTGAATCAGCTTGCCTTTTGAGTCTCTTTTCCATTGAGCTCCTTCCACACATATGTCCATGAGGACTTGGTCTAACCTTTGATCAAAGTTGACCCTTCTAGTGTAGGGGCGTTTGTCTTCTTGCATCATAGGCAAGTTGAACGCCAACCTTACGTTCTCTGAACTGAAATCTAAGCATTTCCCCCGAACCATTGTAAGCCAATTCTTTGGGTTTGGGTTCATGCTTTGATCATGGTTCCTAGTGATCCATGCGTTTGCATAGAACTCTTGAACCGTTAGGATTCCAACTTATTGAATGGGATTAGAGAGAACTTCCCATCCTCTTCTTCTAATCTCTTGTCGGATCTCCGGATATTCCCCTTTTTGAGCTTAAAAGGAACCTCAGGGATCACCTTTTTCTTGGCCACAACTTCATAGAAGTGGTCTTGATGTGCTTTAAGATGAATCTCTCCATCTCCCATGACTCAGAGGTGGAAGCAGTTGCCTTCCCTTTCCTCTTTCTTGAGGTTTCTCTGGCCTTATGTGCCATCAATGGTTATGGAAAAATAAAAAAAAGCTATGCTTTTACCACACCAAACTTAGAATGTTGCTCGCCCTCAAGCAAAAGAAGAAAGAATGGAAGAAGAAGAAGAAGAAGATATGTAGGAGAGGAAGAGAGGTGTAGGTTTCGGCCAAGGGGGAGAAGAGAGGGTAGTGTTGTATGAAAATAAAGAAGGATGGAGGGGTTTATATAGTGGAGGGAGTGAGGTTTGGGTTCAGTCATTTAGGGTGGGTGGTGCGCGAAATTGTGAACAATACTTTTTCACAACTCTCATAATCCCCGGTCATGAACCCCAAAAACTTGGTGTTCAATACCATGGCATTACACAACTTCGCACAACTAACCAGCAAGTGCACTGGGTCGTCCAAGTAATAAACCTTACGTGAGTAAGGGTCGATCCCACGGAGATTGTTAGTATTGAAGCAAGCTATGGTCATCTTGTAAATCTTAGTCAGGCAAACTCAAATGTATATGGTGATGAACGAAAATAACAAAAAGGTAAAGATAGAGATACTTATGTAATTCATTGGTAGGAACTTCAGATAAGCGCATGAAGATGCCTTCCCTTCCGTCTCTCTGCTTTCCTACTGTCTTCATCCAATCCTTCTTACTCCTTTCCATGGCAAGCTTAAGCAAGGGTTTCACCGTTGTCAGTGGCTACCTCCCATCCTCTCAGTGAAAGCGATTGCATATGCTCTGTCACAGCATAGCGGAATTCATCTGTCGGTTCTCAATCAGGCCGGAATAGAATCCAGTGATTCTTTTGCGTCTGTCACTAACGCCCCGCCCTCAGGAGTTTGAAGCACGTCACAGTCATTCAGTCATTGAATCCTACTCAGAATACCACAGACAAGGTTAGACCTTCCGGATTCTCTTGAATGCCGCCATCAGTTCTCGCCTATACCACGAAGATTCTGGTTAAAGAACCCAAGAGATATTCACTATAGCCTTAGTTGCTTGTAGAACAAGAGTGGTTGTCAGTCACTTTGTTCATGGGTGAGAATGGTGATGAGTGTCAATCATCACCTTCATCAAGTTGAAGAACAAGTGATATCTTGGATAAAGAACAAGCGGAATTGAATGGAAGAACAATAGTAATTGCATTAATACTCGAGGTACAGCAAAGCTCCACACCTTAATCTATGGTGTGTAGAAGCTCCACCGTTGAAAATACATAAGCATAAGGTCTAGGCATGGCCGAATGGCCAGCCTCCCAATGATCTAAGAACTAAAATGTCCAAAGATGATCTAGAGATCTAAAGTGATCAAAAGATTTTTAATACAATAGTCAAAGGTCCTACTTATAGAAAACTAGTAGCCTAAGGTGTACAGAAATGAGTAAATGACATAAAAATCCACTTCCGGGACCACTTGGTGTGTGCTTGGGCTGAGCAATGAAGCAAATTTCGTGCAGAGACTCCTCTTGGAGTTAAACGCCAGCTTTGGTGCCAGTTTGGGCGTTTAACTCCCATTTGGGTGCCAGTTCCAGCGTTTAACGCTGGGATTTCTTGAGGTGACTTTGAACGCCGGTTTGGGCCATCAAATCTTGGGAAAAGTATGGACTATCATATATTGCTGGAAAGCCCAGGATGTCTACTTTCCAACGTCGTTGAGAGCACGCCAATTGGGCTTCTGTAGCTCCAGAAAATCCACTTCGAGTGCAGGGAGGTCAGAATCCAACAGCATCTGCAGTCCTTTTTGGTCTCCGAATCAGATTTTTGCTCAGGTCCCTCAATTTCAGCCAGAAAATACCTGAAATCACAGAAAAACACACAAACTCATAGTAAAGTCCAGAAAAGTGAATTTTAACTAAAAAGTAATAAAAATATACTAAAAACTAACTAGATCATAACAAAAACATACTAAAAACAATGCCAAAAAGTATACAAATTATCCGCTCATCACAACACCAAACTTAAATTGTTGCTTGTCCCCAAGCAACTAAAAATCAAACAAGATAAAAAGAAGAGAATATGCAATGAATTCCAAAAACATCTGTGAAGATCAGTATTAATTAGATGAGCGGGGCTTTTAACTTTTTGCCTCTGAATAGTTTTGGCATCTCACTCTATCCTTTGAAATTCAGAATGATTGGCTTCTTTAGGAACTCAGAGTCCAGATAGTGTTAATGATTCTCTTAGTAAAGTATGATGATTCTTGAACATAGCTATTTATTGAGTCTTGGCTGTGGCCCAAAGCACTCTGTCTTCCAGTATTACCACCGGATACATACATGCCACAGACACATAATTGGGTGAACCTTTTCAGATTGTGACTCAACTTTGCTAAAGTCCCCAATTAGAGGTGTCCAGGGTTCTTAAGCACACTCTTATTTGCCTTGGATCACAACTCTTTATTTCTCTATATATATTTTTTTCGTTTTTTTGTTTTCGATTTTTCTTTTTTTGAATAGCTTTTTCTTGCTTCAAGAATCATTTTAATGATTTTTCAGATCCTCAGTAACATGTCTCCTTTTTCATCATTCTTTCAAGAGCCAACATTCATGAACCACAAATTCAAGATACATATGCACTGTTTAAGCATACATTCAGAGAACAAAAATATTGCCACCACATCAAAATAATTAAACTGTTATAAAATTCAAAATTCATGCAATTCTTCCTTTTTCAATTAAACACATTTTTATTCAAGAAAGGTGATGGATTCATAGGACATTCATAACTTTAAGGCATAGACACTAAGACACTAATGATCACAGGACACATACATGGATAAACATAAGCATAAAATTCGAAAAACAGAAGAATAAAGAACAAGGAAATCAAGGAACGGGTCCACCTTAGTGATGGCGGCTCTTCCTTGCTCTTGAAGATCCTATGGAGTGCTTGAGCTCCTCAATGTCTCTTCCTTGTCTTTGTTGCTCCTCCCTCATGATTCTTTGATCTTCTCTAATCTCATGAAGGATGATGGAGTGTTCTTGATGCTCCACCCTTAGTTGTCCCATGTTGGAACTCAATTCTCCTAGGGAGGTGTTTAGTATCTCCCAATAGTTTTGTGGAGGAAAGTGCATCCCTTGAGGAATCTCAGGGATTTCATGATGAGTGGGATCTCTTGTGTGCTCCATCCTCTTCTTAGTGATGGGCTTGTCCTCCTCAATGGGGGTGTCTCCCTCTATGTCAACTCCA